>NC_051161.1:159966547-160170550 GCF_013339745.2 Dermacentor silvarum
AGTTTCGAACAGGCTGACGACGCCAAGCAACATGCGGCTGAAGAACAGACTGATGGACAGCCTAGAGTCGCATTTTCACCTGTAACGCGGAACACTTCAAGTCGCATCTGCAAAAATATACCAGTGTCAGTGCCTGCGGTATCAAAGGTAGTTGTCGAAACAAGGCTGGACGGACGCAAGCAACACATGCGGCTGCAGAAAACTGAGTGAACGTGCCTAGCAGTCGCATTTTCACCGTGACGCGGAAACGTCAAGTCGCATCTGCAAAAATATACCAGTGTAGTGTGCGGTCAAGGTAGTTTCCAACAAGGATGACGGTGCCAATGCAACCATGCGCTGCAGAACAGAATGTGACAGCCTAGAGTCGCATTTTCACCGTGACGCGGAAACTTGAAGTCGTATCTGCAAAAATACGCCAGTGTCGGCTGCGGTCAAAGGTAGTTTCGAACAAGGCTGACGACGCCATGCAACACATGCGGCTGCAGAACAGAATGTGACAGCCTAGAGTCGCATTTTCACCGTGACGCGGAAACTTCAAGTCGCATCTGCAAAAATATACCAGTGTCGTCTGCGGTCAAAGGTAGTTTCGAACAAGGATGACGACGCCAATGCAACACATGCGGCTGCAGAACAGAATGTGACAGCCTAGAGTCGCATTTTCACCGTGACGCGGAAACTTCAAGTCGCATCTGCAAAAATATACCAGTGTAGTGTGCGGTCAAAGGTAGTTCCGAACAAGGATGACGGCGCCAATGCAACACATGCGGCTGCAGAACAGAATGTGACAGCCTAGAGTCGCATTTTCACCGTGACGCGGAAACTTCAAGTCGCATCTGCAAAAATATACCAGTGTCGTCTGCGGTCAAAGGTAGTTTCGAACAAGGCTGACGACGCCAATGCAACACATGCGGCTGCAGAACTGAATGTGACAGCCTAGAGTCGCATTTTCACCGTGACGCGGAAACTTCAAGTCGCATCTGCAAAAATATACCAGTGTCGTCTGCGGTCAAAGGTAGTTTCGAACAAGGCTGACGACGCCAATGCAACACATGCGGCTGCAGAACTGAATGTGACAGCCTAGAGTCGCATTTTCACCGTGACGCGGAAACTTCAAGTCGCATCTGCAAAAATATACCAGTGTAGTGTGCGGTCAAAGGTAGTTTCGAACAAGGATGACGGCGCCAATGCAACAGATGCGGCTGCAGAACAGAATGTGACAGCCGAGAGTCGCATTTTCACCGTGACGCGTAAACATGAAGTCGTATCTGCAAAAATACGCCAGTGTCGTCTGCGGTCAAAGGTAGTTTCGAACCAGGCTGACGACGCCAATGCAACACATGCGGCTGCAGAACAGAATGTGACAGCCTACAGTCGCATTTTCACCGTGACGCGGAAACTTCAAGTCGCATCTGCAAAAATATACCAGTGTCGTCTGCGGTCAAAGGTAGTTTCGAACAAGGCTGACGACGCCAATGCAACACATGCGGCTGCAGAACAGAATGTGACAGCCTAGAGTCGCATTTTCACCGTGACGCGGAAATTTCAAGTCGCATCTGCAAAAATATACCAGTGTCATCTGCGGTCAAAGGTAGTTTCGAACAAGGATGACGGCGCCAATGCAACAGATGCGGCTGCAGAACAGAATGTGACAGCCTAGAGTCGCATTTTCACCGTGACGCGGAAACTTGAAGTCGTATCTGCAAAAATACGCCAGTGTCGTCTGCGGTCAAAGGTAGTTTCGAACCAGGCTGACGACGCCAATGCAACACATGCGGCTGCAGAACAGAATGTGACAGCCTAGAGTCGCATTTTCACCGTGACGCGGAAACTTCAAGTCGCATCTGCAAAAATATACCAGTGTAGTGTGCGGTCAAAGGTAGTTTCGAACAAGGATGACGGCGCCAATGCAACACATGCGGCTGCAGAACAGAATGTGACAGCCTAGAGTCGCATTTTCACCGTGACGCGGAAACTTCAAGTCGCATCTGCAAAAATATACCAGTGTCGTCTGCGGTCAAAGGTAGTTTCGAACAAGGCTGACGACGCCAATGCAACACATGCGGCTGCAGAACAGAATGTGACAGCCTAGAGTCGCATTTTCACCGTGACGCGGAAACTTGAAGTCGCATCTGCAAAAATATACGCAGTGTCGTCTGCGGTCAAAGGTAGTTTCGAACCAGGCTGACGACGCCAATGCAACACATGCGGCTGCAGAACAGAATGTGACAGCCTAGAGTCGCATTTTCACCGTGACGCGGAAACTTCAAGTCGCATCTGCAAAAATATACCAGTGTAGTCTGCGGTCAAAGGTAGTTCCGAACAAGGATGACGGCGCCAATGCAACACATGCGGCTGCAGAACAGAATGTGACAGCCTAGAGTCGCATTTTCACCGTGACGCGGAAACTTCAAGTCGCATCTGCAAAAATATACCAGTGTCGTCTGCGGTCAAAGGTAGTTTCGAACAAGGCTGACGACGCCAATGCAACACATGCGGCTGCAGAACAGAATGTGACAGCCTAGAGTCGCATTTTCACCGTGACGCGGAAACTTCAAGTCGCATCTGCAAAAATATACCAGTGTCGTCTGCGGTCAAAGGTAGTTTCGAACAAGGCTGACGACGCCAATGCAACACATGCGGCTGCAGAACAGAATGTGACAGCCTACAGTCGCATTTTCACCGTGACGCGGAAACTTCAAGTCGCATCTGCAAAAATATACCAGTGTCATCTGCGGTCAAAGGTAGTTCGAACAAGGATGACGGCGCCAATGCAACACATGCGGCTGCAGAACAGAATGTGACAGCCTAGAGTCGCATTTTCACCGTGACGCGGAAACTTGAAGTCGTATCTGCAAAAATACGCCAATGTCGTCTGCGGTCAAAGGTAGTTTCGAACAAGGCTGACGACGCCAATGCAACACATGCGGCTGCAGAACAGAATGTGACAGCCTAGAGTCGCATTTTCACCGTGACGCGGAAACTTCAAGTCGCATCTGCAAAAATATACCAGTGTAGTGTGCGGTCAAAGGTAGTTTCGAACAAGGATGACGGCGCCAATGCAACAGATGCGGCTGCAGAACAGAATGTGACAGCCTAGAGTCGCATTTTCACCGTGACGCGGAAACTTCAAGTCGCATCTGCAAAAATATACCAGTGTAGTGTGCGGTCAAAGGTAGTTTCGAACAAGGATGACGACGCCAATGCAACACATGCGGCTGCAGAACAGAATGTGACAGCCTAGAGTCGCATTTTCACCGTGACGCGGAAACTTGAAGTCGTATCTGCAAATAATACGCCAGTGTCGTCTGCGGTCAAAGGTAGTTTCGAACCAGGCTGACGACGCCAATGCAACACATGCGGCTGCAGAACAGAATGTGACAGCCTAGAGTCGCATTTTCACCGTGACGCGGAAACTTGCAAGTCGTATCTGCAAAAATACGCCAGTGTTGTCTGCGGTCAAAGGTAGTTTCGAACCAGGCTGACGACGCCAATGCAACACATGCGGCTGCAGAACAGAATGTGACAGCCTACAGTCGCATTTTCACCGTGACGCGGAAACTTCAAGTCGCATCTGCAAAAATATACCAGTGTCGTCTGCGGTCAAAGGTAGTTTCGAACAAGGCTGACGACGCCAATGCAACACATGCGGCTGCAGAACAGAATGTGACAGCCTAGAGTCGCATTTTCACCGTGACGCGGAAACTTCAAGTCGCATCTGCAAAAATATACCAGTGTAGTGTGCGGTCAAAGGTAGTTTCGAACAAGGATGACGGCGCCAATGCAACAGATGCGGCTGCAGAACAGAATGTGACAGCCTAGAGTCGCATTTTCACCGTGACGCGGAAACTTCAAGTCGCATCTGCAAAAATATACCAGTGTAGTGTGCGGTCAAAGGTAGTTTCCAACAAGGATGACGACGCCAATGCAACACATGCGGCTGCAGAACAGAATGTGACAGCCTAGAGTCGCATTTTCACCGTGACGCGGAAACTTGAAGTCGTATCTGCAAAAATACGCCAGTGTCGTCTGCGGTCAAAGGTAGTTTCGAACCAGGCTGACGACCCCAATGCAACACATGCGGCTGCAGAACAGAATGTGACAGCCTAGAGTCGCATTTTCACCGTGACGCGGAAACTTCAAGTCGCATCTGCAAAAATATACCAGTGTAGTGTGCGGTCAAAGGTAGTTTCGAACAAGGATGACGGCGCCAATGCAACACATGCGGCTGCAGAACAGAATGTGACAGCCTAGAGTCGCATTTTCACCGTGACGCGGAAACTTCAAGTCGCATCTGCAAAAATATACCAGTGTCGTCTGCGGTCAAAGGTAGTTTCGAACAAGGCTGACGACGCCAATGCAACACATGCGGCTGCAGAACAGAATGTGACAGCCTAGAGTCGCATTTTCACCGTGACGCGGAAACTTCAAGTCGCATCTGCAAAAATATACCAGTGTCGTCTGCGGTCAAAGGTAGTTTCGAACAAGGCTGACGACGCCAATGCAACACATGCGGCTGCAGAACAGAATGTGACAGCCTAGAGTCGCATTTTCACCGTGACGCGGAAACTTCAAGTCGCATCTGCAAAAATATACCAGTGTCAGTCTGCGGTCAAAGGTAGTTTCCGAACAAGGATGACGGCGCCAATGCAACACATGCGGCTGCAGAACAGAATGTGACAGCCTAGAGTCGCATTTTCACCGTGACGCGGAAACTTGAAGTCGTATCTGCAAAAATACGCCAGTGTCGTCTGCGGTCAAAGGTAGTTTCGAACCAGGCTGACGACGCCAATGCAACACATGCGGCTGCAGAACAGAATGTGACAGCCTAGAGTCGCATTTTCACCGTGACGCGGAAACTTCAAGTCGCATCTGCAAAAATATACCAGTGTAGTGTGCGGTCAAAGGTAGTTTCCGAACAAGGATGACGACGCCAATGCAACACATGCGGCTGCAGAACAGAATGTGACAGCCTAGAGTCGCATTTTCACCGTGACGCGGAAACTTCAAGTCGCATCTGCAAAATATACCAGTGTCGTCTGCGGTCAAAGGTAGTTTCGAACAAGGCTGACGACGCCAATGCAACACATGCGGCTGCAGAACAGAATGTGACAGCCTAGAGTCGCATTTTCACCGTGACGCGGAAACTTGAAGTCGTATCTGCAAAAATACGCCAGTGTCGTCTGCGGTCAAAGGTAGTTTCGAACCAGGCTGACGACGCCAATGCAACACATGCGGCTGCAGAACAGAATGTGACAGCCTAGAGTCGCATTTTCACCGTGACGCGGAAACTTCAAGTCGCATCTGCAAAAATATACCAGTGTCGTCTGCGGTCAAAGGTAGTTTCGAACAAGGCTGACGACGCCAATGCAACACATGCGGCTGCAGAACAGAATGTGACAGCCTAGAGTCGCATTTTCACCGTGACGCGGAAACTTCAAGTCGCATCTGCAAAAATATACCAGTGTCGTCTGCGGTCAAAGGTAGTTTCGAACAAGGCTGACGGCGCCAATGCAACACATGCGGCTGCAGAACAGAATGTGACAGCCTAGAGTCGCATTTTCACCGTGACGCGGAAACTTCAAGTCGCATCTGCAAAAATATACCAGTGTCGTCTGCGGTCAAAGGTAGTTTCGAACAAGGATGACGGCGCCAATGCAACACATGCGGCTGCAGAACAGAATGTGACAGCCTAGAGTCGCATTTTCACCGTGACGCGGAAACTTCAAGTCGCATCTGCAAAAATATACCAGTGTCAGTCTGCGGTCAAAGGTAGTTTCGAACAAGGCTGACGACGCCAATGCAACACATGCGGCTGCAGAACAGAATGTGACAGCCTAGAGTCGCATTTTCACCGTGACGCGGAAACTTCAAGTCGTATCTGCAAAATATACCCAGTGTCGTCTGCGGTCAAAGGTAGTTTCGAACCAGGCTGACGACGCCAATGCAACACATGCGGCTGCAGAACAGAATGTGACAGCCTAGAGTCGCATTTTCACCGTGACGCGGAAACTTGAAGTCGTATCTGCAAAAATACGCCAGTGTCGTCTGCGGTCAAAGGTAGTTTCGAACAAGGCTGACGACGCCAATGCAACACATGCGGCTGCAGAACAGAATGTGACAGCCTAGAGTCGCATTTTCACCGTGACGCGGAAACTTCAAGTCGCATCTGCAAAAATATACCAGTGTAGTCTGCGGTCAAAGGTAGTTTCGAACAAGGATGACGACGCCAATGCAACACATGCGGCTGCAGAACAGAATGTGACAGCCTAGAGTCGCATTTTCACCGTGACGCGGAAACTTCAAGTCGCATCTGCAAAAATATACCAGTGTAGTGTGCGGTCAAAGGTAGTTTCGAACAAGGATGACGACGCCAATGCAACACATGCGGCTGCAGAACAGAATGTGACAGCCTAGAGTCGCATTTTCACCGTGACGCGGAAACTTGAAGTCGTATCTGCAAAAATACGCCAGTGTCGTCTGCGGTCAAAGGTAGTTTCGAACCAGGCTGACGACCCCAATGCAACACATGCGGCTGCAGAACAGAATGTGACAGCCTAGAGTCGCATTTTCACCGTGACGCGGAAACTTCAAGTCGCATCTGCAAAAATATACCAGTGTAGTGTGCGGTCAAAGGTAGTTCCGAACAAGGATGACGGCGCCAATGCAACACATGCGGCTGCAGAACAGAATGTGACAGCCTAGAGTCGCATTTTCACCGGTGACGCGGAAACTTCAAGTCGCATCTGCAAAAATATACCAGTGTCGTCTGCGGTCAAAGGTAGTTTCGAACAAGGCTGACGACGCCAATGCAACACATGCGGCTGCAGAACTGAATGTGACAGCCTAGAGTCGCATTTTCACCGGTGACGCGGAAACTTCAAGTCGCATCTGCAAAAATATACCAGTGTCGTCTGCGGTCAAAGGTAGTTTCGAACAAGGCTGACGACGCCAATGCAACACATGCGGCTGCAGAACTGAATGTGACAGCCTACAGTCGCATTTTCACCGTGACGCGGAAACTTCAAGTCGCATCTGCAAAAATATACCAGTATCATCTGCGGTCAAAGGTAGTTCCGAACAAGGATGACGGCGCCAATGCAACACATGCGGCTGCAGAACAGAATGTGACAGCCGAGAGTCGCATTTTCACCGTGACGCGTAAACTTGAAGTCGTATCTGCAAAAATACGCCAGTGTCGTCTGCGGTCAAAGGTAGTTTCGAACCAGGCTGACGACGCCAATGCAACACATGCGGCTGCAGAACAGAATGTGACAGCCTACAGTCGCATTTTCACCGTGACGCGGAAACTTCAAGTCGCATCTGCAAAAATATACCAGTGTAGTGTGCGGTCAAAGGTAGTTTCGAACAAGGATGACGGCGCCAATGCAACAGATGCGGCTGCAGAACAGAATGTGACAGCCTAGAGTCGCATTTTCACCGTGACGCGGAAACTTCAAGTCGCATCTGCAAAAATATACCAGTGTAGTGTGCGGTCAAAGGTAGTTTCCAACAAGGATGACGACGCCAATGCAACACATGCGGCTGCAGAACAGAATGTGACAGCCTAGAGTCGCATTTTCACCGTGACGCGGAAACTTGAAGTCGTATCTGCAATAATACGCCAGTGTCGTCTGCGGTCAAAGGTAGTTTCGAACCAGGCTGACGACGCCAATGCAACACATGCGGCTGCAGAACAGAATGTGACAGCCTAGAGTCGCATTTTCACCGTGACGCGGAAACTTGAAGTCGTATCTGCAAAAATACGCCAGTGTTGTCTGCGGTCAAAGGTAGTTTCGAACCAGGCTGACGACGCCAATGCAACACATGCGGCTGCAGAACAGAATGTGACAGCCTACAGTCGCATTTTCACCGTGACGCGGAAACTTCAAGTCGCATCTGCAAAAATATACCAGTGTCGTCTGCGGTCAAAGGTAGTTTCGAACAAGGCTGACGACGCCAATGCAACACATGCGGCTGCAGAACAGAATGTGACAGCCTAGAGTCGCATTTTCACCGTGACGCGGAAACTTCAAGTCGCATCTGCAAAAATATACCAGTGTAGTGTGCGGTCAAAGGTAGTTTCGAACAAGGATGACGGCGCCAATGCAACAGATGCGGCTGCAGAACAGAATGTGACAGCCTAGAGTCGCATTTTCACCGTGACGCGGAAACTTCAAGTCGCATCTGCAAAAATATACCAGTGTAGTGTGCGGTCAAAGGTAGTTTCCAACAAGGATGACGACGCCAATGCAACACATGCGGCTGCAGAACAGAATGTGACAGCCTAGAGTCGCATTTTCACCGTGACGCGGAAACTTGAAGTCGTATCTGCAAAAATACGCCAGTGTCGTCTGCGGTCAAAGGTAGTTTCGAACCAGGCTGACGACCCCAATGCAACACATGCGGCTGCAGAACAGAATGTGACAGCCTAGAGTCGCATTTTCACCGTGACGCGGAAACTTCAAGTCGCATCTGCAAAAATATACCAGTGTAGTGTGCGGTCAAAGGTAGTTCCGAACAAGGATGACGGCGCCAATGCAACACATGCGGCTGCAGAACAGAATGTGACAGCCTAGAGTCGCATTTTCACGGTGACGCGGAAACTTCAAGTCGCATCTGCAAAAATATACCAGTGTCGTCTGCGGTCAAAGGTAGTTTCGAACAAGGCTGACGACGCCAATGCAACACATGCGGCTGCAGAACTGAATGTGACAGCCTAGAGTCGCATTTTCACGGTGACGCGGAAACTTCAAGTCGCATCTGCAAAAATATACCAGTGTCGTCTGCGGTCAAAGGTAGTTTCGAACAAGGCTGACGACGCCAATGCAACACATGCGGCTGCAGAACTGAATGTGACAGCCTACAGTCGCATTTTCACCGTGACGCGGAAACTTCAAGTCGCATCTGCAAAAATATACCAGTATCATCTGCGGTCAAAGGTAGTTCCGAACAAGGATGACGGCGCCAATGCAACACATGCGGCTGCAGAACAGAATGTGACAGCCGAGAGTCGCATTTTCACCGTGACGCGTAAACTTGAAGTCGTATCTGCAAAAATACGCCAGTGTCGTCTGCGGTCAAAGGTAGTTTCGAACCAGGCTGACGACGCCAATGCAACACATGCGGCTGCAGAACAGAATGTGACAGCCTACAGTCGCATTTTCACCGTGACGCGGAAACTTCAAGTCGCATCTGCAAAAATATACCAGTGTAGTGTGCGGTCAAAGGTAGTTTCCAACAAAGATGACGACGCCAATGCAACACATGCGGCTGCAGAACAGAATGTGACAGCCTAGAGTCGCATTTTCACCGTGACGCGGAAACTTGAAGTCGTATCTGCAATAATACGCCAGTGTCGTCTGCGGTCAAAGGTAGTTTCGAACCAGGCTGACGACGCCAATGCAACACATGCGGCTGCAGAACAGAATGTGACAGCCTAGAGTCGCATTTTCACCGTGACGCGGAAACTTGAAGTCGTATCTGCAAAAATACGCCAGTGGTGTCTGCGGTCAAAGGTAGTTTCGAACCAGGCTGACGACGTCAATGCAACACATGCGGCTGCAGAACAGAATGTGACAGCCTACAGTCGCATTTTCACCGTGACGCGGAAACTTCAAGTCGCATCTGCAAAAATATACCAGTGTCGTCTGCGGTCAAAGGTAGTTTCGAACAAGGCTGACGACGCCAATGCAACACATGCGGCTGCAGAACAGAATGTGACAGCCTAGAGTCGCATTTTCACCGTGACGCGGAAACTTCAAGTCGCATCTGCAAAAATATACCAGTGTAGTGTGCGGTCAAAGGTAGTTTCGAACAAGGATGACGGCGCCAATGCAACAGATGCGGCTGCAGAACAGAATGTGACAGCCTAGAGTCGCATTTTCACTTTGACGCGGAAACTTCAAGTCGCATCTGCAAAAATATACCAGTGTAGTGTGCGGTCAAAGGTAGTTTCCAACAAGGATGACGACGCCAATGCAACACATGCGGCTGCAGAACAGAATGTGACAGCCTAGAGTCGCATTTTCACCGTGACGCGGAAACTTGAAGTCGTATCTGCAAAAATACGCCAGTGTCGTCTGCGGTCAAAGGTAGTTTCGAACCAGGCTGACGACCCCAATGCAACACATGCGGCTGCAGAACAGAATGTGACAGCCTAGAGTCGCATTTTCACCGTGACGCGGAAACTTCAAGTCGCATCTGCAAAAATATACCAGTGTAGTGTGCGGTCAAAGGTAGTTCCGAACAAGGATGACGGCGCCAATGCAACACATGCGGCTGCAGAACAGAATGTGACAGCCTAGAGTCGCATTTTCACGGTGACGCGGAAACTTCAAGTCGCATCTGCAAAAATATACCAGTGTCGTCTGCGGTCAAAGGTAGTTTCGAACAAGGCTGACGACGCCAATGCAACACAATGCGGCTGCAGAACTGAATGTGACAGCCTAGAGTCGCATTTTCACGGTGACGCGGAAACTTCAAGTCGCATCTGCAAAAATATACCAGTGTCGTCTGCGGTCAAAGGTAGTTTCGAACAAGGCTGACGACGCCAATGCAACACATGCGGCTGCAGAACTGAATGTGACAGCCTACAGTCGCATTTTCACCGTGACGCGGAAACTTCAAGTCGCATCTGCAAAAATATACCAGTATCATCTGCGGTCAAAGGTAGTTCCGAACAAGGATGACGGCGCCAATGCAACACATGCGGCTGCAGAACAGAATGTGACAGCCGAGAGTCGCATTTTCACCGTGACGCGTAAACTTGAAGTCGTATCTGCAAAAATACGCCAGTGTCGTCTGCGGTCAAAGGTAGTTTCGAACCAGGCTGACGACGCCAATGCAACACATGCGGCTGCAGAACAGAATGTGACAGCCTACAGTCGCATTTTCACCGTGACGCGGAAACTTCAAGTCGCATCTGCAAAAATATACCAGTATCATCTGCGGTCAAAGGTAGTTTCGAACAAGGCTGACGACGCCAATGCAACACATGCGGCTGCAGAACAGAATGTGACAGCCTAGAGTCGCATTTTCACCGTGACGCGGAAATTTCAAGTCGCATCTGCAAAAATATACCAGTGTCATCTGCGGTCAAAGGTAGTTTCGAACAAGGATGACGGCGCCAATGCAACAGATGCGGCTGCAGAACAGAATGTGACAGCCTAGAGTCGCATTTTCACCGTGACGCGGAAACTTGAAGTCGTATCTGCAAAAATACGCCAATGTCGTCTGCGGTCAAAGGTAGTTTCGAACCAGGCTGACGACGCCAATGCAACACATGCGGCTGCAGAACAGAATGTGACAGCCTAGAGTCGCATTTTCACCGTGACGCGGAAACTTCAAGTCGCATCTGCAAAAATATACTAGTGTAGTGTGCGGTCAAAGGTAGTTCCGAACAAGGATGACGACGCCAATGCAACGCATGCGGCTGCAGAACAGAATGTGACAGCCTAGAGTCGCATTTTCACCGTGACGCGGCAAGTTCAAGTCGCATCTGCAAAAATATACCAGTGTAATGTGCGGTCAAAGGTAGTTTCGAACAAGGATGACGGCGCCAATGCAACAGATGCGGCTGCAGAACAGAATGTGACAGCCTAGAGTCGCATTTTCACCGTGACGCGGAAACTTCAAGTCGCATCTGCAAAAATATACCAGTGTAGTGTGCGGTCAAAGGTAGTTTCGAACAAGGATGACGACGCCAATGCAACACATGCGGCTGCAGAACAGAATGTGACAGCCTAGAGTCGCATTTTCACCGTGACGCGGAAACTTGAAGTCGTATCTGCAAAAATACGCCAGTGTCGTCTGCGGTCAAAGGTAGTTTCGAACCAGGCTGACGACGCCAATGCAACACATGCGGCTGCAGAACAGAATGTGACAGCCTACAGTCGCATTTTCACCGTGACGCGGAAACTTCAAGTCGTATCTGCAAAAATACGCCAGTGTTGTCTGCGGTCAAAGGTAGTTTCGAACCAGGCTGACGACGCCAATGCAACACATGCGGCTGCAGAACAGAATGTGACAGCCTACAGTCGCATTTTCACCGTGACGCGGAAACTTCAAGTCGCATCTGCAAAAATATACCAGTGTCGTCTGCGGTCAAAGGTAGTTTCGAACAAGGCTGACGACGCCAATGCAACACATGCGGCTGCAGAACAGAATGTGACAGCCTAGAGTCGCATTTTCACCGTGACGCGGAAACTTCAAGTCGCATCTGCAAAAATATACCAGTGTAGTGTGCGGTCAAAGGTAGTTTCGAACAAGGATGACGGCGCCAATGCAACAGATGCGGCTGCAGAACAGAATGTGACAGCCTAGAGTCGCATTTTCACCGTGACGCGGAAACTTCAAGTCGCATCTGCAAAAATATACCAGTGTAGTGTGCGGTCAAAGGTAGTTTCCGAACAAGGATGACGACGCCAATGCAACACATGCGGCTGCAGAACAGAATGTGACAGCCTAGAGTCGCATTTTCACCGTGACGCGGAAACTTGAAGTCGTATCTGCAATAATACGCCAGTGTCGTCTGCGGTCAAAGGTAGTTTCGAACCAGGCTGACGACGCCAATGCAACACATGCGGCTGCAGAACAGAATGTGACAGCCTAGAGTCGCATTTTCACCGTGACGCGGGAACTTCAAGTCGCATCTGCAAAAATATACCAGTGTCGTCTGCGGTCAAAGGTAGTTTCGAACAAGGCTGACGACGCCAATGCAACACATGCGGCTGCAGAACAGAATGTGACAGCCTAGAGTCGCATTTTCACCGTGACGCGGAAACTTGAAGTCGTATCTGCAAAAATACGCCAGTGTCGTCTGCGGTCAAAGGTAGTTTCGAACCAGGCTGACGACGCCAATGCAACACATGCGGCTGCAGAACAGAATGTGACAGCCTAGAGTCGCATTTTCACCGTGACGCGGAAACTTCAAGTCGCATCTGCAAAAATATACCAGTGTAGTGTGCGGTCAAAGGTAGTTCCGAACAAGGATGACGGCGCCAATGCAACACATGCGGCTGCAGAACAGAATGTGACAGCCTAGAGTCGCATTTTCACCGTGACGCGGAAACTTCAAGTCGCATCTGCAAAAATATACCAGTGTCGTCTGCGGTCAAAGGTAGTTTCGAACCAGGCTGACGACGCCAATGCAACACATGCGGCTGCAGAACAGAATGTGACAGCCTAGAGTCGCGTTTTCACCGTGACGCGGAAACTTCAAGTCGCATCTGCAAAAATATACCAGTGTAGTGTGCGGTCAAAGGTAGTTTCGAACAAGGATGACGGCGCCAATGCAACAGATGCGGCTGCAGAACAGAATGTGACAGCCTAGAGTCGCATTTTCACCGTGACGCGGAAACTTCAAGTCGCATCTGCAAAAATATACCAGTGTAGTGTGCGGTCAAAGGTAGTTTCGAACAAGGATGACGACGCCAATGCAACACATGCGGCTGCAGAACAGAATGTGACAGCCTAGAGTCGCATTTTCACCGTGACGCGGAAACTTCAAGTCGCATCTGCAAAAATATACCTAGTGTAGTCTGCGGTCAAAGGTAGTTTCCGAACAAGGATGACGACGCCAATGCAACGCATGCGGCTGCAGAACAGAATGTGACAGCCTAGAGTCGCATTTTCACCGTGACGCGGCAAGTTCAAGTCGCATCTGCAAAAATATACCAGTGTAATGTGCGGTCAAAGGTAGTTTCGAACAAGGATGACGGCGCCAATGCAACAGATGCGGCTGCAGAACAGAATGTGACAGCCTAGAGTCGCATTTTCACCGTGACGCGGAAACTTCAAGTCGCATCTGCAAAAATATACCAGTGTAGTGTGCGGTCAAAGGTAGTTTCGAACAAGGATGACGACGCCAATGCAACACATGCGGCTGCAGAACAGAATGTGACAGCCTAGAGTCGCATTTTCACCGTGACGCGGAAACTTGAAGTCGTATCTGCAAAAATACGCCAGTGTTGTCTGCGGTCAAAGGTAGTTTCGAACCAGGCTGACGACGCCAATGCAACACATGCGGCTGCAGAACAGAATGTGACAGCCTACAGTCGCATTTTCACCGTGACGCGGAAACTTCAAGTCGTATCTGCAAAAATACGCCAGTGTTGTCTGCGGTCAAAGGTAGTTTCGAACCAGGCTGACGACGCCAATGCAACACATGCGGCTGCAGAACAGAATGTGACAGCCTACAGTCGCATTTTCACCGTGACGCGGAAACTTCAAGTCGCATCTGCAAAAATATACCAGTGTCGTCTGCGGTCAAAGGTAGTTTCGAACAAGGCTGACGACGCCAATGCAACACATGCGGCTGCAGAACAGAATCTGACAGCCTAGAGTCGCATTTTCACCGTGACGCGGAAACTTCAAGTCGCATCTGCAAAAATATACCAGTGTAGTGTGCGGTCAAAGGTAGTTTCGAACAAGGATGACGGCGCCAATGCAACAGATGCGGCTGCAGAACAGAATGTGACAGCCTAGAGTCGCATTTTCACCGTGACGCGGAAACTTCAAGTCGCATCTGCAAAAATATACCAGTGTAGTGTGCGGTCAAAGGTAGTTTCCAACAAGGATGACGACGCCAATGCAACACATGCGGCTGCAGAACAGAATGTGACAGCCTAGAGTCGCATTTTCACCGTGACGCGGAAACTTGAAGTCGTATCTGCAATAATACGCCAGTGTCGTCTGCGGTCAAAGGTAGTTTCGAACCAGGCTGACGACGCCAATGCAACACATGCGGCTGCAGAACAGAATGTGACAGCCTAGAGTCGCATTTTCACCGTGACGCGGAAACTTCAAGTCGCATCTGCAAAAATATACCAGTGTAGTGTGCGGTCAAAGGTAGTTTCGAACAAGGATGACGACGCCAATGCAACACATGCGGCTGCAGAACAGAATGTGACAGCCTAGAGTCGCGTTTTCACCGTGACGCGGAAACTTGAAGTCGTATCTGCAATAATACGCCAGTGTCGTCTGCGGTCAAAGGTAGTTTCGAACCATGCTGACGACGCCAATGCAACACATGCGGCTGCAGAACAGAATGTGACAGCCTAGAGTCGCATTTTCACCGTGACGCGGAAACTTCAAGTCGCATCTGCAAAAATATACCAGTGTCGTCTGCGGTCAAAGGTAGTTTCGAACAAGGCTGACGACGCCAATGCAACACATGCGGCTGCAGAACAGAATGTGACAGCCTAGAGTCGCATTTTCACCGTGACGAGGAAACTTCAAGTCGCATCTGCAAAAATATACCAGTGTAGTGTTCGGTCAAAGGTAGTTTCGAACAAGGAAAACGGCGCCAATGCAACAGATGCGGCTGCAGAACAGAATGTGACAGCCTAGAGTCGCATTTTCACCGTGACGCGGAAACTTCAAGTCGCATCTGCAAAAATATACCAGTGTAGTGTGCGGTCAAAGGTAGTTTCGAACAAGGATGACGACGCCAATGCAACACATGCGGCTGCAGAACAGAATGTGACAGCCTAGAGTCGCATTTTCACCGTGACGCGGAAACTTCAAGTCGCATCTGCAAAAATATACCAGTGTAGTGTGCGGTCAAAGGTAGTTTCGAACAAGGATGACGGCGCCAATGGAACAGATGCGGCTGCAGAACAGAATGTGACAGCCTAGAGTCACATTTTCACCGTGACGCGGAAACTTGAAGTCGTATCTGCAAAAATACGCTAGTGTCGTCTGCGGTCAAAGGTAGTTGCCAACCTTGAACACTTTGCTCCGCCGAATGGTTGCCAGCTGTCAACAGACCACGTCACCCAATCGGAGTGCGCAGGCAATCCGCTCGTGCGGATGCAGCGTACACCGACTTTTTCGACACGATCCGCCTTTTGGCCTTCCGTCCGGTCCGCAAGAGGGCGGAGGCGTGTGGCGCGGACGGGCGGATTGAGCGAGTATATAGGCCCTTAAAGGTGGATTCACACGACCGGACGGAGGAGGAATTTTCGCAGCGGATGGCGTATCACGTGACGCGCACGTCATCAAAACGTGCCGCCCTCGCCTAGTCCGGGCTCCTCCGCTCGCTGTCCGGATTGAAAATGCTCGCCGGTATTTCCATCCGTCCGTTTGGCGGTCGTCTGACCTCAATTTAGCGTAGTCAGCGTCAAATCTGATAACATCGGACGCATTGGCGTGGCTACGATGGCGTGTTATCGGCTTGGAGCCACGTGTGATTTCGTTGTGCAGCAGTGACCGCGTGTCTTTTGTTGTGATGCAGCGGGAAAGGCGAGTCGTGGTTGCGCGCGCAGTTCTTTTTACTCAAACCGCGCAGCCTCCGTGACTTCAACATGAGTGAGGTGCACAAAAAAAAAAAAAAACGCTAAGTGACGAGGCAACCGTCACTCTTTTGGTTCTTGTTGAGGGATTCATAGCGCTATGGCATATAGGGCACGCCGAGTATGCAAACGCGCAGCTGCTAATAAACGTTGGAGTCGAGAGTAAGCACGCGGATTCCGCAAAAGGCGGTCCGGCTGTGCGAATGCGACCTAACTCGGCTGCGCCGGATTCAAGTGCTGACGTCACTGTTTGTCCGCGGAGCAGGCGGGATTTTGCCCTCGCGTGTGTATCCACCTTAAGGTGCATTCACATGACCGGATGGAGGAAGAATTTTCGCAGCGGATGGGGTATCACGTGATGCACGCGTCAGCAAAACGTGCCACCCTCGCCTAGTCCGGCCTCCTCCGCTCGCGGTCCGGATTAAAAATGCTCGCCGGTATTTCCATCCGTCCGTTTGGCGGTCGTCTGACCTCAATTCAGCGTAGGCAGCGTCAAATCTGTCAACATTGAATGAATTGGCGTGGCTACGATGGCGTGTTGTCGGCTTCAAGCAACGTTTTTAGATTACTTTTCCTAATCTAAAAACGTTGGCTTGAAGCCACGTGTGTTTTTATTGTGCAGCAGTGACCGCATGTCCTTTTGTTGTGGTGCAGCGGGAAAGGCGAGTCATGGTTGCGCGCGCATTTCTATTTACTCAGACCGCGCAGCCTGCGTGACCTCGACATGAGTGAGGTGCACAAGAAAATGCTAAGTGACGAGGCAACCGTCACTCTTTTGGTTCTTGTTGAGGGATTCATAGCACTATGGCATATAGAGCACGCCGAGTATGCAAACGCGCAGCTGCTAATAAGCGTTGGAGTCGAGAGTAAGCGCGCGGATTCCGCAAACGGCGGTCCGGCTGTGCGAATGCGACCTAACTCGGCTGCGCAGGATTCAAGTGATGACGTCACCGTTTGTCCGTGGAGCAGGCGGAATTTTGCCCTCGCGTGTGTATCCACCTTTACAGTGGGACGGTCTTCGTTTAAGGTGGATACATACGCGAGGACAAAATCCCGCCTGCTCCGCGGGCCAAACAGTCACGTGATCACTTTAATCCGCCGCAGCCGAGTTAAGGTGCATTCACACGACCGGATGGAGGAGAAATTTTCGCAGCGGATGGCGTATCACGTGACACGCGCGTCATCAAAACGTGTCTCCCTCGCCTAGTCCGGCCCCCTCCGCTCGCGGTCCGGATTGAAAATGCTCGCTGGTATTTCCATCCGTCCGTTTGGTGGTCGTCTGACATCAATTTAGCGTAGTCAGCGTCATATCTGTCAACATTGAACATATTGGCGTGGCTACGATGGCGTGTTGTCGGCTTGAAGCCACGTGTGTTGTTGCTGTGCATCAGTGACCACACGTGCTTTTGCTGTGGTGCAGCAAGAAAGGCGAGTCATGGTTGCGCGCGCATTTCTATTTACTCAGACCGTGCAGCCTGCGTGACCTTGACATGAATGAGGTGCACAAGAAAACGCTAAGTGACGAGGCAACCGTCACTCTTTTGGCTCTCATTGAGGGATTCACAGCACTATGGCATATAGAGCACGCCGAGCATGCAAACGCGCAGCTGCTGATAAAGGTGGATACACACGCGAGGGCAAAATCCCGCCTGCTCCGCGGACAAACAGTGACGACAGCACTTGAATCCGGCGCAGCCGAGTTAGGTCGCATTCGCACAGCCGGACCACCGTTTGCGGAATCCGCGTGCTTACTCTCGACTCCAACGTTTATTAGCAGCTGCGCGTTTGTATACCCGGCGTGCCCTATATGCCATAGTGCTATGAATCCCCCAGCAAGAACCAAAAGAGTGACGGTTGCCTCGTCACTTAGCATTTTCGTGTGCACCTCACTCATGTTGAGGTCACGCAGGCTGCATGGTCTGAGTAAACGGAAATGCGCGCGCAACCATGACTCGCCTTTCTCGCTGCACCACCGCAAAAACACGTGCGGTCACTGCTGCACAACAACAACACACGTGGCTCCAAGCCGACAACCCGCCATCGTAGCCACGCCAATCTGTCCAATGTGGACAGATTTGACGCTGAATACGCTAAATTGACGTCAGACGACCGCCAAACGGAAGGATCGAAATAACGGCGAGCATTTTCAATCCGGACAGTCAGCGGAGGAGGCCGGACTAGGTGAGGGCGGCACGTTTTGATGACGCGCGCGTCACGTGATACGCCATCCGCTTCGAAAATTCCTCCTCAGTCCGGTCGTGTGAATGCACCTTTAAGGTGGATACACACGCGTGGGCAAAATCCCGCCTGCTCCGCGGACAAACAGTGACGTCAGCACTTGAATCCGGCACAGCCGAGTTAGGTCGCATTCGCACAGCCGGACCGCCGTTTGCGGAATCCGCGTGCTTACTCTCGACTCCAACGTTTATTAGCAGCTGCGCGTTTGCATACTCGGCGTGCCCTATATGCCATAGTGCTATGAATCCCCCAGCAAGAACCAAAAGAGTGACGGTTGCCTCGTCACTTAGCATTTTCGTGTGCACCTCACTCATGTTGAGGTCAGGCAGGCTGCGTGGTCTCAGTAAACAGAAAGGCGCGCGCAACCATGACTCGCCTTTCTCGCTGCACCACCGCAAAAACACGTGCGGTCACTGCTGCACAACAACAACACACGTGGCTCCAAGCCGACAACCCGCCATCGTAGCCACGCCAATCTGTCCAATGTGGACAGATTTGACGCTGAATACGCTAAATTGACGTCAGACGACCGCCAAACGGAAGGATGGAAATACCGGCGAGCATTTTCAATCCGGACAGCGAGCGGAGGAGGACGGACTAGGCGAGGGCGGCACGTTTTGATGACGCGCGCGTCACGGGATACGCCATCCGCTGAGAAAATTCCTCCTCCGTCCGGTCGTGTGAATCCACCTTAAATTCCTCCTCCGTCCGGTCGTGTGAATCCACCTTAAAGGTGGATACACACGCGAGGGCAAAATCCCGCCTGCTCCGCGGACAAACAATGACGTCAGCACTTGAATCCGGCGCAGCCGAGTTAGGTCGCATTCGCACAGCCGGACCGTCTTTTGCGGAATCCGCGTGCTTACTCTCGACTCCAACGTTTATTAGCAGCTGCGCGTTTGCATACTCGGCGTGCCCTATATGCAATAGTGCTATGAATCCCTCAACAAGAACCAAAAGAGTGACGGTTGCCTCGTCACTAAGCGTTTTTTTTTTTTTTTTTTTTTTGTGCACCTCACTCATGTTGAAGTCACGCAGGCTGAGCGGTTTGAGTAAAAAGAACTGCGCGCGCAACCACGACTCGCCTTTCCCGCTGCATCACAACAAAAGACAGGCGGTCACTGCTGCACAACGAAATCACACGTGGCTCCAAGCCGATAACACGCCATCGTAGCCACGCCAATGCGTCCGATGTTATCAGATTTGACGCTGACTACGCTAAATTGAGGTCAGACGACCGCCAAACGGACGGATGGAAATACCGGCGAGCATTTTCAATCCGGACAGCGAGCGGAGGAGCCCGGACTAGGCGAGGGCGGCACGTTTTGATGACGTGCGCGTCACGTGATACGCCATCCGCTGCGAAAATTCCTCCTCCGTCCGGTCGTGTGAATCCACCTACGCGCGGAACACGGGGAGGAGGCGACGGAGACGGGACGGGGGGGGGGGGGGGGGGGGGGGAGAGGGCGCGTTCTGCTATCGTGGCTGCTGCTCACGGAGCTATCTTGAAAGCGATCTGCGACGCGGCCGAAGTGTGCGCCCGCCTGAGCCTCATCTTCAAAGGGATCTGCGATGTGCCAAAGTGCATTCGCCGAGTGCCGGTAGCTTCGTATGCGCTGCGCTTTCGACGTTTAGTTCGCTTGGAAGCGAGAGTCATCTCGAAGGTCAATTTGCTCGCTGCCACAGGCGCGCTGTCTCACTCCAGCGTTTTAACGACCTCCCGTGGTCATCGAGCGAGATGTGTTCATGTTTACCTGCGCGCGCGTGGCACCGTGCTTGTTTATTTAGTTAGTAAGCGAATATTTACAACTTTATACGGCTGATAAAACTAACATCCTTATTTGGCATAGCTGTCTACTAATTTGTTATCGCAATCAATGATTCGCCTTTCGGGCGAGACTGCGACTTTTTTTTATGTAACAGAAGACCAGAAAATGCTCCCTATGAAATAGCTAGAAGTTAGGTTTGTAGTTTTCAGAGAAAGAATCAAGGAGATCAATCGTGATATTTTAGAAACCTAATTTCCCAATAAGGAAACAGCGCAAGAAAACACAAGAAGACAAGAAGGAAGACTGACGACTGAACTGCATATATGTCAGCGCTGGTGTTTGTCTCCCTTCTTGTTTTCTCGCTGTTCCCTTATCGAGTATGTACCGACTAGTCCAAGCCTCTACGGTCTTGCAACATAATTTCCACTCACCGTCCATCCGTCCATCTTGCTCTTGGGTATAGAAATATTGGCAAGTACAAGCGTTCCTAGTGCAAAGGCATAGCCAAGGGTGAAAGTAGAAATTCGTTGCATTGTGCACAGGAAGGCTATCGTCTATTTGACTAGATGCCGCTCTCGCGAAGAGATATCGATCCCACTCAACAGCTAAGCGGTGTCGACTAAACTGCCGCACAGCACTGCCAAAGGTGCAAGCTCCGCTTTCGGTTATTAATATGTTTTACAGACGAATGCTTCGGGCATGGAAGCGTGCACGTGCGCAATAAGTTGGCATATATAATAAATTATCCGCTCTCTTCGTTCCACGTATACGTACAATTTGACATTTACAAGAACAAATGTCTCTGAGTCAATACATAAATCAGCGAAGAAATACGCACAAAAACATGTGATCACTTTAGTCGAGTCATTTGAAGTTCGCAAGGCACTCGGTGTCCAGAGCAGGCGATGGCATTGACCGTTTATGTCTGTATGCATGGCATTTCAGCATAGTGCAGGTCATCGTAGCATTTCAGCATCGTGCAGGTCATCGTAGCGTTTAACGTTTCGAGCGCATAAAAGCGCTCGAAACCATTATATGCGGTTTTCATGGTTTCCTGAATACGAAAAGCTACTTTATCACGCAGTTTACACGTACACGAAGAGCAGCGAAACCTACTTGGGATATCCAAGCAGATTTTGAAGTGTGGGTAATTAGGAGATAAGTAAAAATTCTTAAGCCCACATTTTCTTTCTGTTTAGAGGCGCTTTGTGAAATGCCTAACACGTTTGTCCATGCCCGGGAAGAACCAGTGGAGGCACCAATTTTCTATTTGGAATGAAACATTACGGGCAAGCATTTCAGAACATTTGAACGTGATAGGTAAAGTACAAATTGCAGTAAATGAGTTATTCAAGAATTCTAGAACATTACGAGTGCATTACAAGCATGCGATAAATGTCGGCTTTGTGAGAACGTCCTTAAACATATCCTGAAAGCATTAGAAAGGCGCTGTCCGCAATGTTTCACCGAGTCTTATAGGAGAACTGTGCATGACACGGAGTGGACATACGTTGGAAATATGTCTCTTATAAAGACATAAAGTTTAACGTTTCTGAACTAACTATGGTCGTTATGAATAATTACTGTATATTCGTTTTCTACCTATCTTGTTATGCGAGGCTGATCGCATATTTCGACAGTGCCCTAGCTAAAATATACTTGGCAGCTTGTTTGTATCTCGTCAAAATATGAAGAAAAAAAAACGTTATGAGTGATCTAAACTATAAGTGTCTCGGTTAATTACGGCCTTTCCGGTAGATTACTGATGAAAACGATCCAGTGTTGTGAGCGTGTTTTACGAACACCTGAGAATTTAGACCGCTGTTCTGAGAAAACGAAAAGGGCAGTTATATCGAATTTGGAGAAAATGTGTGGTGCATTATGGTATGACGCGCATGCCAAGTTAACCGTGTGTAGGTAAATTGCAGCCTTTGCAGAAAATTACTTCAATAGGGCTCAAAACCGTCATACGGCTGGTATCTGGTATGTTTCTTGGTGTTCTGAGAGAACGTCAGATAGATTTAACCCGTAGGGAAAAACCTTGGCATGGAAGTCTGTTGTGCGACGAAACTTTAATATTTCTGTCTTGATTATGAGTTTTAAAAATAACCCCTGAACGCTTATTTTCGGTCCATTTTCGCATGTTCTACTAGGTTTGTAGTAGGTTCTCTCGTAGTTACTAGTGAAATGAAGGACTCGCCTTGTGTATATTTCGTGAATGTACGGGTCTGGTACTCGGGACCAAACCCCAACATAAAACAATAAAGACAGAATTATCCAAACACTAAAAACAAATATAAACAACAACAGCACCAAAGAAAATAATTATTGGAATTTCTTATCTAGCCGTTTTGTGTACGAGAACGTCGCTAATGGTGCTAACTCGTTAGTCACTCTGTCATCACCAAGCAAGTGGGAAATAATACGTCGGCAGTCACTTTAGCATGCGCTAAAGAGGATGATTGTGAAAGCCTATCCTCATTAAATTTAACATTCTCATTTGAATGCGTTGTTACTTCCTATTACTGGTTTTCTCTTTACATGTTTTTCTCTTCACTTGTTATCTTTTTCGGTCGCCTAGACATCGCCACTGGTTCTTCGTGGTTAAGAACACGTTAAAGCGGTCGTGACTTTTTATTTTTCGTTCGTGTACGTTAACAATACATGTCTCATTGTTCAGTGGACCTTCAACGTCCTTGAGCGAATACCGTGTCGTCGAAGTGAAATCGTGCGCGAAGGCGACTCGGTGCAGCAATTCACTTACTACACCACCCCGGCATCGTGTCTTACCTAGATACAAGTCTTACCTGATGCTCACGCAAGAATTCCTATGGTGCGCTGGTAAAGCAGGCAACGCTCTCGGAATAATTTTGATGGTGTGCGGGTCTCCGTCGTCATCGTGTTAATTAAGATAGAGTTAATACAAGCACTCCAACCCACAACCTTCGGTGGAAGTCGAACCGTCGAGCGTATGTCGGAGTCGAACCCACCACCTTGGCGTTGAGGAGAAGTTAATCAAGGTACAGTTAATATAGAGTTAATTAAAGCATTCGAAACCACTACATTTTGTGGTAGTCGCAACCTCGACCTTTGGTGGGAGTCGAACACATGAGCTTTGGTGTTAATAACGGCGAGGTTAATTAAGGCACAGTTAAATAAGGTACGAAACTAGTTAACTAAAGCACTCGAACCCGCAACCTTTGGTAAAAAAAACAAGTAACAAGAAGTAACAATGCATTCGAATGAGAATGTCAAGTAATTTATTGAATGTTTCTTGAGCGCGCTGGCTTGCGCCTTCACCCTCTTTGGCGTATGCTAAAGTGACTCAATTTATGTATTGCAGGCAGAATGAGAGGGACATGGAAAGGCGAATTAGACAAGCGCACAGCGCTAACTTTAAACAATAGATTTATTTCCAGTTCTCGCAGGCGTACTTATAGGCTGGCGCGACATCCACGATAACCTCTCAAGACAACGTCAATATCCTTCGGCAGTAGCAAACCCTGCACTGGCTCAGAAGACGCAATCAAGAGCAGAACCGAAGCCGCCGCCGCTGCCGCGCAGCGATTATAAAATCAACCTCAACTGCACTGCGAACCCTCCATGCATTCTCAGACAAATCATCCTGAAGGCTGCGGGACTCCTTATCTACGACCGCGCCAGTTCTGACCAAATTCATGTCAACTCCGTCAACCTTACCTTTCTAATCATCACACCAGACATGGGTCGTGCCGATCTCTACCAGAACATCCCGCCTCGGCAATTCAATGGTACCCCTTACAAAGTCGCTACCCATGTCGCCGATCCCGTCGATACCTACAGAGGAAGCATTCGCTTGTCCCCAGATTAATCAGAAGACGGCATCGCCTCAACCCTCCGCAGATGCAACCCAACACTGACTACTGGGGATGCATGGCGCCTGGGCAATACTGAAACCATCCTGGTCATATTCCAAGGCAAAAGAATCCCTTTCTACGTCAACTACGACGGTTGTGCACTTCGAGGCCACCCCTTCAGGCAGAAGGTAGAAGCCTGCACCTGATGCCGCGATATTGCCCATCGCCAGGACGTCTGCACCAATGACACCGACGCACTCAGCCCCAAGTGCGGAATGAAAGACGCATCCATGGATCACGAATGTGACCCCATCTGTGTTGTGTGCAACGGAAACCATCCAGCCAGCTCCTCGCTGTGCAAACAAAGATTCAAGCCGCGCCCTACACATCCCAGGCACAAACAAGACACTTCTGCCACCAACCGAACTCCCAGTCTCGACCGCACTCCATGTCGTCCATGTCGTTTTGCGCGCAATGTTACACGGTCCTAATGGAAAACCAACAAGCCCAAGTGAAAACCCTACTCACGACTAAAATCCGCGAAGAAGTCGCAGCAAAATCAAGGAACGCGAGCCTCGCTCCGCAACCCAAGATGTCGCCTGGCCAGCCCTATCACCAAGCCATCCTCTCGCCAACTCCTCGCGCAACCCACCGCAGGTAAGCTGGGCTAAGGTAGCCTCTTCCAGCTGCTCCTCAAAAGAAACGGCTAACACTGAATCCCTTGAAGAAAATGCAATTCTAAAAGCCGAAATTCAAATACTTAAACTGGAACTCCAATCTCGTCACCCCTGCCTTTCAACCACTCAAACCCCTCCTCTAAATCCACCCCTTCGATAAATCAACCATCCGCCCTACCTCAACCCTCTTCACATCGTCCTATTGTTGCGTCCCGAAACAGCCGGGCGCATTCTTTGATTGTTTCCCATCGAGGCAGGCCCTTGCATGAGCGTCGCTCAGCTGGCGAGAGTGCCAGACACCGACGAGACGGGCAAACAAGCGCCCCAACTCGGCAGTGCCCATTCTTTGGGTGCTTCCCCCGAAGCCACCCCTTTCATCAGCGTCGTCCAGACGGCGACACTGCCCGAAAGCAGCTGTGACGCCATGACAAAGAAGCTCACTTAGAAGCGACCGACCACAACCGCCACCCTTCGTTAGACGCGGGAATTAGTGCAAAGGCCATTCTCCCGACCCTGGCAAGATGACCGTAGGAGGGCAAGAAACAGGTCACCGACTTTCGTGGAAGGAGGGTCAACCCCCTGTTTCCGGATTGCCTCGTCCTTGCTTCGAAGGTGCAACATTAGAGGCGGAGTTCAGCGAACAAGACGGCCCGTCTGATTGGCCGCATCAAGGCCATCTGATTCCCTAGTCGGGTCAACTAGGGAAGACCGATGTTTTATAAGCAGACACCTTGGGTGCAGTGGTGTGTCCTGACTGGTTCTGATATGGGCTCATACATGTAGTGAGCTGAGACTCTGAAAGTGCTCCTCCATGGAGTGGGCTTCCATATTTGGAGCCACTGTAAATATGTAGAATAAACCCTTTTTTCTCTCGCTCTTACTCCCGCACGTACTCATCCCTTTGGCTGAAGGATCACCGGTCTAAACGCTACCCGAGTCTCAACAAACTGGCAGCAGCGGCGGCATAATCTCCGACTCGCAACAAATTGGTGGCAGCGGTGGGATAATCTCCGACTCGCCACAAATTGGATGGCAGCTATGGGATGAATCCTAACCCCGAGCCGAGAGCAACTGGAGGGCGGCGGTGAGCTCTACCCTTCAGCCAACTCCAGTCGCCGGCATCTTGTTCGCGACCGACTGGATGGCCGCAGTGAGATGTACCCTGCAGCGAACGCCAGCCGCCGGCAACTGATTCACGAGCGACTGGATGACAGCGGCAAGATGGAGCCTGCAGCCAACGCCAATCGCCAACTGGTTCGCGAGCGGCTGGATGAATGCAGCGCATCATGATTGCACGGTACAGGGTGAGTGCCTGGCTTTGCGCTTGAGTCATCGGATCTTTTAGCCTAGACTTTCTAAAAACCGATGAAGCGTGTACAACTGCCCATTTGATACTGTGGTTGTTGCGCATCCAAGCAGAAAGCAGCTTTCAGCATAGATCTGAACCAGCTACTAAAGCCAGACCTCATACTTTTGTAGGAGTAATTGGGACGTAGAGACCTACCGGAATTGTAATCAGTTAAAAGGCGACCCAGGATTTACGTCTTCTTGCAATTGATTCGATGCGGTGGAGGAGAACTTGGGGACTTGGTGCTAGTTCTGTGTGTAGGCGTTTGGGTTTTGCTATATTTTCCAGGCTTCAAATTCGCTTAGGAAAACAGAATTGAACCGCTGGTAGTTTTTTTACTTGCATTGTGATTTGTGCGGGTTTTGCAGCAAGTATTGTGGAATAGCTGAGCCAAAGCCTAAAGTAGTGACCATGGACCTCATGAGTTTGACGAGAGCTAGCTTGTTGCGGTTGTGTGAAGAGCTCGACGTAGAAATAGAGGATGATAAATCAGAAGCCGAAATTAGAGCAATTTTAGAAAGCAACAGTGATCAGGAATACTTTGAATACTTCGGCAACTCAATTCTAAAAGAGCAGGAACAGGAAGCAATTGAGAATGAGGAGGAGTTGAAAAGACAGGATTGGATTAGGCAACTACACGAAGAGATAGAAGCTCTCAGTCAAGAGGTTGAAAGATTGGAACAGGGTTTTGAAGTGGAGGAACAGAAATGTCAGGCACCCGTAGAAGTAGAGCACGGAAAGTGCAAACAAGTAGCACGCACGGTTCTACCGATCGTGGAAAGAGAGGCTGATCCCCGTGAGCCAAATGGTACGTTCACAGGTGAGGCCAGATTCGTAGACCGTGACGTAGGTCTTGAGAAGCCCGTTAATGGGGACCGTATTGAGCGCGACGAGATACTGTGCCAATGGAATACTAGAGAAGCAGCTAGGCCAGCTGTGGACGATTTGGCACAGTTATCCAAGGAGTACGTCGCGAAGGTTGCTCTTGCAGAAGCCCGAAGTGGCCCCGAGTCTTCAGACAAGAGCACCAGTGCAGAGTCCAATCGGTCGTCAGAAAAGTGCTCGAAAACACAATGTAGGCGGGGCAATGCAGTTGTGGTCAGCTCCCAAGTATGCGAGCTACTTTGCACAAATGAAAATAGCTGCATTGTCCCTGAGTGTTTGAAGCTCTCCGCCAGTCGAGGTAGCATTGAAAATAATGATTTACCCGCAAATCATTCAGACTGTGCTGTTGAGACGGAAATAGTGACCGATGAAATAAGTGCCGGTCAGCATGAGATTCAAGCGGCTGGCTTGAAAATTAGCACTACAAAGTGTGCTAGGATGAAACGGCGTCACAAAGTCGGGAATGCGGCAGACAGGGCAACGCGGCCGAACAAAGGCGCTAAACCCAGTGGGGAGCGCAGTCAAAGAGTTCGAGCGGCGCGTTTGTTTCTTGGAATGTTTTCAGAGAGATCACGTCCGAACCGCCGAAGGACGAAGAAGGGAAAGGGAAGTTCGGCGCGAAAGTTGACAAAAGCGAAGGCGGCGCGAAGGGGGCAATTATGTTCCCCCTCGTTCGGTTCTTTTCGAAGTGTGTTAGGCTTGACACAGGAGAGCGAGGCGGTATGGCGACGCGAATCGGTCACGCGCGGCAGCGAAGTCGTCGCACGGCGCTCAGAAGGCATGATGCCTGCTTGTACAGTGTCGAGGGTGGGCAGTGAGGAGATTAACCTACGTGCCCTTTGTATTCCCTCATTAACAAGACAAGTTTGAGACCGCGCCCGCCTCGAGTACGGCTTAAAGATATGGCGCCACCATAGGCTACTCGGACTGAAAAGCGACGCAGGTTTTGCGGAAACATAATTTTGTTCGTTTGTTTGTTTTTTTGTGTGTTTGGTTAAATGTTTTTAGATCCCTGAGATTAGAGATCATCTCGATATGCAAGTTTCGAGCTTTGTTTAAATTGTGTTTTAGAAGCTCACTGATGTATGTTTGAAACTTTGTTTTTTCGACGTGTCTTCTTTTTTAAGCAGATAGACTTCTTTTTGTAAGAGATACGCTTGCAGTGTCAGGTCCAGGCTAGCCGTTTGAAGCCTTAGTGGCACGCTTGATTATCAGTTTACTTTTCGGTAAACTGATAATCAAGCGTGCCAACTTTACGCAATATTCTTTGTTGTTTTTTTAGTGTTTCTCCTTTGTGAACAGCAGAAAGAAATTGTTAGTGCGTGAGTCGCACGTTTTACATGCGAGTTTTCCGCAAAGTTGAAGGGACTCTGACAGTACATCCATGACGCAAATGTGGCTCTCAGTGGCACTAGTACGTGCGATACTAGCGGATGTAAGGCTGTTCATGGCGTTTGCGCTGCGTATGATATTTCATTATCATTTATTTAGAGCATTTTCGAGTATTATACTTTTGCTCTCTGCAGCATGACGATCTGGTTTTGAGGAACTCAGAGGTTCATGAGAGCTCGCTTTGGCGCCACAACATTTTGGGTCCAAATTATTGGGACATGCGAGGCCTGGTGGATTTAAATGGATTTCGGGCGCTTGCACACCGTGCGGCACTTGGTCACTGGGAATGACTCTTCCGTATCGGATATTGCGAGAAGGTTGCACAATCCTGATCTAAATTCAAAATTGTGGGCTTCAGCGAAGGTTTAGTAATTTGATGGCTGCCTTGGTGGTATTATTAGATAAGGGCAGGTGTGTTGATTGGCTCGCTAGACCCGATGGCTCTCGGTGCGAGCACGGTGCGTTCCTGTGCCCTGTGGTTCCTGTGTGTGCTTGCGTATTCCAAGGGAGAAGGCCACAATGAGGTTAATGCTGGGACCTCATGCTCGAGTGTGTCACCGGCCATCATTTCAAGAAGAAACCCCGAGCTCTCGACCGACCACCGACGCTTCGGGCAACCTGACAGCTGGTCACCCTCAGGTCGAATCTTCCGGCGGGGGAGGAGTCTGTTGCGTCCCGAATCGGCCGGGCGCATTCTTTGATTGTTTCCCATCGAGGCAGGCCCTTGCATGAGCGTCGCCCACCTGGCGACAGTGCCAGACACCGACGACACGGGCAAACAAGCGCCCCAACTCGGCAGTGCCCATTCATTGGGTGCTTCCCCCGAAGCCACCCCTTTCATCAGCGTCGTCCAGACGGCGACAGTGCCCGAAAGCGGCAGTGACGCCATGACAAAGAAGCTCACTTAGAAGCGACCGACCACAACCGCCACCCTTCGTTATACGCGGGAATTAGTGCAAAGGACATTCTCCCGACCCTGGCAAGATGACCGTCGGAGGGCAAGAAACAGGTCACCGACTTTCGTGGAAGGATTGTCAACCCCCTGTTTCCGGATTGCCTCGCCCTTGCTTCGAAGGTGCAACATTAGAGGCGGAGTTCAGCGAACAAGACGGCCCGTCTGATTGGCCGCATCAAGGTCATCTGATTCCCTAGTCGTGTCAACTAGGGCAGACCGATGTTTTATAAGGAGACACCTTGCGTGCAGTGGTGTGTCCTGACCGGTTCTGATATGTGCTCAGACATGTAGTGAGCTGAGACTCTAAAAGTGCTCCCCCATGGAGTGGGCTTCCATATTTGGAGCCACTGCAAAATATGTAGAATAAACCCTTTTTTCTCTCGGTCTTACTCCCGGACGTACTCATCCCTTTGGCTGAAGGATCACCGGCCTAAACGCTACCCGAGTCTCAACAAACTGGCAGCAGCGGCGAATAATCTCCGACTCGCAACAAATTGGTGGCAGCGGTGGGATAATCTCCGACTCGCCTCAGTATGGACACTAGCCCCTCCGCTGAACGCGAACCGCTTCACCCTTTCCCCAGCAAACGTAAACTCGGAGCACTCCGCGATCAGAGGAGGCCATGGACGAGACAATCTTAAAATATAACGACAGGCTAACCGCTTTGGAGACTAAACGCTATAATATACACTCCGAAGTCGAAAAAATCAATGCAGATTACACACCCAAGAATGAAAAGCTAGACAAATTTACTAATATCATACAAGCGCATATCGAACAACCTACAAGTTGGATAGCTGGAGTCACTGCGAATCATCTTAACATATCTGCACCTGCTCCATCCACCTCTCCACTTAACAATGGCCGATAAACCGACTCGCTCCGAATATGAAGTGTGGCAATGGAACTGTAGGGGGTTCCGAAAAAAGAAAGCACACCTCCAACAGTTTCTTACCTCCTGTTCCGATCTTCCAGCTGTCATTTTCCTTCAGGAAACTCATGGACCAGTTAGCTTCCCAGGTTACAATGTCTATCATAGCAATAAGGCCTTCCGGCCCAACACGGCAATTCTTACGCAAAATCACCTCACCACCAATCACTGTCAATTTGACAGCATTGATATAGAGCATTATTTCCTAGAAATTATTCCTCGCAATAATAACGCATCTTGTCCTTACATTCTCAATATCTATAGTCGTCCACGAGACAAACATCACCACTTTGACTCCTTATTTGCACAAGCCATTGCCGCTGCCACCCGCCATCCCCTCTTAATTCTTGGTGATTTCAATGCACCCAACCAGTTGTGGGGTCACTCCGTTTCTACTCCTAAAGGCAGAGCCCTAGGGATCCACATATGTAGAAGACCACGGACTCACATTGCATAACGACATCGATGCACCAACCAGGCTAGGCAACAGCGTAGCCAAGGACACCTCCCTCGATCTTACCTTTACACGCTGAATTCAACACGTCACATGGCATAACTCAGACGTTAACCTTCATAGCGGCCACTACGATATTACCACCACACTACATTTCAAACACAGACCCTTTGCACCCAAAGCCCAGAGCCTTACCAACTGGGACAAATTTTGAGAGTACCGCCAGATATCTGCTCCCACAAACATCCAAGACATCTCGGCATGGGTTCAGCAACTTCACTCAGAAGCCCAGACGCACACTACCACTCTGCCTCCCGAAACCGCCCTCACTACGGTTGATGCCAAGCTTCTACATATGTGGGAAGCCAAGCAGTCTCTTCTCAAGCAATGGAAGAGGTGATGGCATAATCGAAGGCTAAGGCTAAGAATTGCCAAATTAGACCTCTAGTTCCAGGAGTACGCCAGTCAGCGGTGTGGCCAGGTATGTGAAAGCATGCATGGTAACTTTGACAACAAGCGCACATGGCAACTCTTGCGACACTTATTACACCCTTCCACATCGAGCGCACACCACAAGCACAGCATAAAGAAACTATTAAATGCACGCACAAACGATATCAACGGACTCTTAGACGACCTCTGCCATAAACATCTACCTCCCAGTCAACGTAAGACATGCCAAAGTTTACTGCGAACCCATCGAGCGACTAAGCGCTGCTATCACGGAAACCGAGGTTCGCCATGCCCTATATCCACCGTGCGCACAATTTCAGAACCAGGCCCCGACCTTATCAACAACAAGCTACTCCGCAATCTAGACGACAACTCGGTCACAACCTTTACGGCATACTTCAATCACTGCTTTGACACTGGCACCCTCCCTAGGTCGTGGAAAGATGCCAGGGTAATTTTCATCCCAAAGCCAAACAAACCATTCATTCATTCGTTCATTCTGTATTTACAACATATTTTACAAAATAAAAAAAGCATTGCTGGACTCATAACCATTGGCTAGTCCCGGGTCCATAGTCAATTTAGACTATAAAACGCAGCAGGCGAGCAAACTGAAACAGCAGACATAATACATAATAGTAATATTACCACACGTAACTAATACGCGAAGATAAATATAAGTTCAGTGTTCTTTTATCCTTCACGCACGTGACCAAACAAAACAGACATAATAAATAACACTGAAATTGACATGCACAACTTAAGCAATTGACATGCACAAATTAGGCAGGAATGTAAATAAAAAGAAGTGTACTTTTATCGACAGTATTATTCAAAAAATATTTTCTTACAGCATACCTGAAGTTATGGGCTTCTTTTATATGTATTGGCAGAGAATTCCAAATTAGTGCGCCGTTAAATTCCACGAGCCTTTTCCCGTACAGATTATGACATGAAGACAGATTAAAACACTGATTAGTAGCAGCTCTTGTATTTCGTAACGGGATTTTAAACAAGGTTCTATTGAACACATCTAACCTCAGGCCTATATCACTAAACTTTTGTCTTAGTAAAACACTTGGACACATCATCCTCAACCGCCTTTATCTATCAGAAATGGTGGGTTTTCGAAAATCTCTCTCATGCCATGATGTCATGCTTCGATAGAAGCATGACATCGTTATATCCATAACAGTCTAGATACCCAAGCATTTCTGCGTCTGGACCTCCGCGGAGCATTCAATAACGTTTCACATTCCACCATCCTCCCAGACCTTAATCTCATTGGGGTTCGCGGAAAGACTTATGACTACATAGGTACCTTCTTGGCGGACCGTACTGCAACCATACACATAGGCACAGAGCAATCCTCCTCGTGCACTTTGGGAAGCTACGGAACACCCCAAGGCTCAGTGCTCTCCCCTTTTCTTTTTAATCTCTCTATGATGCCGTTGGCGCGAGCATCGAGATCTATTCCTGATTTCAAGTTTTCGTTCTACGCTGACGACATCACTCTTTGGACGACTGGCATCTCTGATGGAGAAATTCAAGACACTCGGTAGGCCCCAGTCAACACGGTCGTGGCTCATACAGGGGCTATGAATCTCACATGCTCTCCACAAAAATCAGAGCTACTTCTCCTGCCATCCCACCGGGTAGCCGAAATACACATATCTAACATACAGGTCATCCATAACCACACCCCTGTTACTAGAGTGGACAAGCTCAGGGTGCTTGGTTTACACATTCGAAGCAACCGGATCAACACATACAGCCTACGTACACTCTGAACCACAGTTGATAACACCCTGCGCCTTATAGGGCGAGTCTCCAATAAACATGGCGGACTAAAGGAGGCCGAACTTCTTTGCTTTGTCCAGGCCTTTGTTATCAGTAAGATTACATTCCCAACACCCTATCTACATTTTCTTAAATCATAATCAGATCAGATCGACACTCTTTTATGCAAGATATATAAATTCGCTCTGGGGGTGCCCATACGGACCTCCACTGAAAGGCTCATGCTTACTGGCACCTTCAACACACTTACTGAACTCACAGCAGCCCATCTCACATCCCAGTATAGGAGACTTTCTAACACTGTGACAGGCCGACACAATCCACAAACCATTCTACAAACCCTACAAAGCCACAATCAGGCACCCGGCACCAAGACTACATATATCATTCCACATCACATACACAAGAACCTCTACATCCCTCCACTTCCTAAAAACATGCACCCTGTGCACCACAAACAGCGCAGGAGGCAGCGAGCGAAGGCTCGCTGCCTCCTGCGCTGTTTGCGAAAAACAATTCTCCTGCTCAAAAGATGTTCTCTATGTTGATGCCGCCGATTATGGGAACAGGAATCAGTATGGAATATCAGTCATCAACTCTCACGGCCAGGTCGCTGCCGCCGACTCTATTCCTGGCTCTTCCTCGGAGGAGGCGGCCATAGCCCTGGCCCTCACAATTCCAAAGTCATTAGTTATCGTGAGCGACTCAAAAACATCGTTAGCGACTCAAAACAGCCATACATAACTTCGGAGCGGGCAGGGTCATCATCACTCTCGTCTGCTGTCTACCAGTAAGCACCATAGCGGCTTGGTTACGACACGGCCTTTAATCAAGTAACCTGAACAGTTGTGCTTCTGATCCCACTTCTGACACCATGTAACGTGCGCGACGTGTGTCTGGTAAAGATCGAGGCAACTACACGATGGCAGGAACAAGAAGCAATCGAGGGTTTATTGGCACGCTGTTATATAGGCAAACGCACGTGTGATATCAGTGCTGCCCTGATAAGGTAGCGCAGACAGCGCATGTCCGATACATCCTCTGAGGGGTAACGAAGAAGCACAACAGTTCAGGTTACTTGATTAAAGGCCGTGTCGTAACCAAGACGCTGCGGTGGCTTACTGGTGCGACACGATCTTCTTGGGACTAGCGTCGGCCTAGGAGGAGATGGCACGTGGTGCGCTGCAGTTGGTGTCGGGCCATCGGCGGACGACGCTTGGGGATGCGGATGTGTAGGCTGGCACGGTGTAACATCAACGGAGGTACTTGCACTAGAGTCAACGGACATGCTCTCGGACGAACCGCAGTCATCATCATCACTCTCGTCTGCTGTCCACCAGTAAGCACCATAGCGGCTTGGTTACGACACGGCCTTTAATCAAGTAAGCTGAACAGTTGTGCTTCTGATCCCACTTCTGACACCATGTAACGTGCGCGACGTGTGTCTGGTAAAGATCGAGGCAACTACACGATGGCAGGAACAAGAAGCAATCGAGGGTTTATTCGCACGCTGTTATATAGGCAAACGCACGTGTGATATCAGTGCTGCCCTGATAAGGTAGCGCAGACGGGTCTCTAAGCCAGCCCTTTAGCTTCTTTTGGCCCATCCTTTCCATCAAACTGTAGCATCAATCTGGACTCCCGCGCATGCGGGCCTTGCCGGAAACGTGGCGGCTCATGCCAGTGCCCGAGGATTTACGGTCCGGGCGCAAGCATCACATGTGTCGGACCTCGCTAAGGAGGAGGCGCTGTTTACAGCTTGGGATCGGCTTATTACCTACCACGACATCTGCACACACTACCGATTAGAGCGTTTAAGCTTTCCGCCACTCATACGCAAATCCCGGCGCAGATGTGAAGTTCTGTGGCGACAGCTGAGAGCTGCAGACTCGCACCTTTCCCTCCCCTTAACTCCTCCACCGCATTCATCCCTCCATTTACCTTTCTCCCTCTTGTAAAATCTGCATCTCTCCTAGAGTAGACTTAAACCACATCATGTGGGCGTGTCCTAAGCGCCCCCTTCCCTCTTTCCTCAAACAATTGATATCTAGTGAGGAGCAGTGGGAAGCCGCCTTGCGCAGCTCGAGGCCCGACCTTCAGGAGGCCATCCTGGAGTGTGCTGAGATGGTAGAGGAGGCCTACTTCAAGTAGTTCATCCCGCCCCCCTCCCCCGCTCTATCCCATTGGCCCCTTCCCTTGCAAGAGGGATAAAGTTTTTAATTCATTCATTATACTCCTCAGAACGTCATAAGACACGTGTATATTACTCGGCAAGTCTGAACAAAACGGGGAAACTTAATTATATTCTGGGGTTTTAAGTTGGAATACCCTAGCGCAAGACAGGGGTTATTGGAGATCGCAGGGAGAGGCCTTCGTCCTGCAGTGGACATAAATATAGGCTGATGATGATGACGTGCCAAAACCACAACTTAATTATGAGGTATGCTGTAGTGGAGGACTCCGGTATAATTTGGACCACCTGGGGTTCCTTAACGTGCATCTAAACCGAAGTACACGGGTGTTTTCGCATTTCACCCCCATCGAAATGCAGCCGCCATGGCCGGGATTTGATCCCGCGAACTTGTGCTTAGCAGCCCAACACCCTAGCCATTAAGCAACCGCGACGGGTAACCGGGAAAACAACACGCAGACACATTTTTGGCCACACTGATTATTTAGAAGGGTGTCCGTTCAACTCGAACAGAGGTAATCCAGCACTTTTATTGATAACGAAGTTGATGGCTTACTGCCGCATGCATCACCAAATGTGGCTATGTTCGGAGCTTCCATAGTCATTACTAACTTGCTTCTACTTGTGATAACAGTTTCGTTAATCTGTCTGAGACGTCACCTGAGAGATCACTTGAATTTTGGCGCCATAACACCGGACGATCGGTGGATTTTTCGACCCACGAGGCTTTCGGCCTAAAAGTCTCTTTAAATATTTTGGTAGTGGGATGCCATTTTGTGCGGAATGTAAGGTGTTCTGCATGCCATGAGTCACTTTGTTTTTGTATGTTCAAAAGGCAGGCAGCACAATTTCCTTTTGAAAAATCATAAAATTTAGTTTAGGCGAGAGCGTCAGTGCTTTAGCATACTGTTGGGACTCGGGTAGCGTTTAGGCCGGTGATCCTTCAGCGAGAGGGATGAGTACGTCCTGGAGTAAAGCGAGAGGAAAAGTTCAGTGCCTCCAAATATCGAAGCCCACTCCATGGGGGAGCACTTTGAAAGTCTCAGCTCACTACAAGTCTGAGCACATATCAGAAAACGTCAGGCCACACCACTGCACCCAAGGTGTCTCCTTATAAAACATTGGTCTTCCCTAGTTGACCCGACTAGGGAATCTGATGACCTTGGTGCGGCCAATCAGAGGGGTCGTATTGTTTACAGAACCCCACCTCTAATGTTGCACTTTCGAAGCAAGGACGAGGCAATCTGGGAACAGGGGATTCACACTCCTACCAAAGTCGTCTCCTTAGTTTCTCTCTCTCAGTGACGTTCGTCTTGCCAGGGTCGGGAGAGTGAGCTTCGCGCTGGTCGCCGCTTCCACGAAAGGTGGCGGTTGTGGTCGCTTCGTGAGCTTCTTTGCCATCGCGTGTCGCGCCGCGTCGCCGGGTAGGCGGCCGCTGATCAAGAAGGTGGCATCGGGGAGAACACACAAACGATGCGCCCTGCCGGTTTGGGGCGCTTGTTTGCCCGTCAACGTCGGTGTCGGGCACTGTCGCCGTCTGGCCGACGCTGATGAAAGGGGCTGCGTCGATGGGAAACAATCAGAGAATGCGCCCGGCCTATTCGGGACGCAACAGACTCCTCCCCCGCCGGAAGTTCCGACCTGAGGGTGACACAGCTGTCAGGTTGCCCGAAGCATCGGTGTTCAGTCGTGAACACGGGGTTTCTTCTTGAAATGATGGCCGATGACACACTAAAGCATGAGGTCATCCCAGCATTAATCTGGTTGATTGCGTACGCAAGGCAAGAGTAGCATGCGAGGTCCAACGTGTGCCCCAAGGAACTCAAGGCCATGTGCGGTTTCCTCCGTCCATCTTCGACACACTCAAAACGGATTTGTCGGATTTTTAAAGCCGAATTGTGGAGACAGGCACGACATTTCAAGGATTTCTTGAGAGTAACGTGCGCCCTGCTTCATGCCCGGGAGCACAACAGACACTTCAGGGAGTGGTGTAGGACATCCGACAGATTGACAGACGGGTTGTGGGACAACACGAGACCACACTTGCCTATACCAAAGAAGCAACAACCATCAGATGGCAGACTGGTCATCTTAGGAGACACTGCAGTTCCCAAGGACTACAAAAAGATTCTTGCACTCGGTCCGAAGTTTTGCTTCGAACTGGCCTTCACAGCACCGGAAAAAGTAGCTCCGGCAAAATCCATGGCCCGTCCAGTAGCGCGTCGAGTAGCCACGCTTTATCACAGAGTGCGTAGGTGTGCTTTCCAGGACAATAACCTCCGACAGAAAAGAGCGACACGTAAGGAATTTGGTGAACTATGGCATGAGGAACAATTTAAGGTTTCTTACCTCTGATAAGAAAGGTTGTTTTGTAGTAGTACCTGAAGGTCTCTTCCAATAAAAGGCGTTGACAGCGATAGAAAAGAATTTCGTCCGGGTCGACGTTAAGGGATCGACGCTAAGCGTAGGGATAAAGCAGTCACTTTACTGGCGAGCAACAATATTGAGCGACTCGCTTCAACAGTTAAGCGTGCGTGCAACCTGCACCTCGAATTGTTTTTTGCAGCCAAGACACACAAGATTGGTGTTCTGTTCTGAGCCATAGTATCAGAAAGGGACTCGTGGCAGTTGGTTGTTTCATCGTATCTACAAAACCAGCTTAAGGGCTTGAAGGTGTCTGATTGGTTTGTTGTACCAAACTCTTAGGCATTAGTATCGTACTTAAGCACGTCTAACCCAGGAAGGTGCAATTTTTTCAGCGTAGATGTACAAGATTTGTATTATAACATTCCGCGTGGTCCTTTGTTAGCGAGTGTAAGGCAATGTATAACGGAAGACAACGACGAGATGAAATTTGTCAACAAATGTGGCGGGTCCGTTAGTTCCTTTCTTTAGCTATTAACCTTTTACCTTGAGTCCTGTAACAACCGATGTGGACGCAGTAGCAGCTTTTGCAAGATTGCTTTATTGCACAGAAAACAAGGGTTTATGAAGGTACGGTGCATCGCTTATCAGCACACGTGCGATGGGTTTCAACAAGGCAGACATGCGCACAAGATAGCGAATTCAATCACGTCACTGTTATCACAAGTCCACTTTTGTGCTGTGGAATAATGATATGTACCTACAGAAGTCTGGGTTATGTATAGGCTCAAAAGTTGCTCCGGTACTCAGCACAATTTTTCTAGGAAATATAGACAAGGCAATTGATTCAAAGCTTAACGGCCTTGCATTAAGGGTTTGCCATTTTGTGGATGATTTTTTGGCTATAGTTGAACATGGTGCTTTAGACAAAAGAGTGGAAGAAGTATTGAAAGTGTTCAAGGACAGCAGCCAAGCACTGGATTTCACTGTCGAGTTGCCAAAAATGGCAAGCTACAATTTTTGGACATGTCATTAACTACAACGTCAGACCACGTTTGCTGGTCATACAATCAGCGATCAGAAAAGCCCTTACTTAGCTACAATTCGGGTCACTCAAAAGTAGTTCAAAGCGGCATAGCTTTTTCTTGTCTGCGATCGGCCTAACCAAGTCATGCCCGGAAAAAATAAAGGAAAGTTTCGGCCAACAAGTTATCAGGCTAAAGAACGTAGGTTACGAAAAACATGTGCTTTGTAGATCAGCCTATAAGTTGACTCGTTATGTACGCAATGGCTTTCAGGAGGAGCCCAGTAGAAAAGTGAATGACAGCAGAAAACTTATGTCAATTCCATATGCGCACAAGATTGCACATCAGCTAAAAAACGTAGGTAGCAGGTATGGTGTACAAGTAGTTTTTTTTTTCAGCTCCTAACAAACTAGGTAAAATTTGTGCCGGACTGGATCCTAAAGTTTCAACAAATATAAAAGGAAATAGATATAGGTGCACGATTAATCATACAAAGAAATTTGTCAACTGCAGATCGTCCTTGTGTATTGTTTACCCATATCTTGTGGAAAAGTGTATATCGGCCAAACGGGACGGTGTGAACACAAGACTTATGGAACACTTAAGGCCAATGAGGGGCAACATTCATTCCCACATTAAAGGGCATTGTGCAGAGCATGGGTGCTCACTGCTGTACGATAACACTACAATTCTTTGGCACCATAAGGATCAGCTGACCAGGGAATTAGTGCAAGCCTTTCACATTTACAAAAGAAAAGAGGGTTGTATAAGTCAACCATCTGTTCTCCTGAGCCATAGTGAGGTCGCCTTTTTGGAAGGTCACTAGATTAAATATGTAAAAATGAATGTGTTAGGGGTACAACGATTAGGATAGGATTGTACAGCGTGTAAGATATGTTGCCTATCTGTGACGCCCGAGTGTGCGCGGATATATGTTGTGTAAAAGTGCTGTTAATATGACCTTGCACATATTTGACGTTGGACGGTGCGCAGGTATATAAAGATGAAGTGTTCGTTCTAAAATAAAATAGTTGCGAGTGCATCGAGTGTCGTGTATTCTTGTGTCTCTCCACTTTGTCCTAGTCAGTGCATTGCTTCACCAATACGGTATGAGCATTAACCTCGTTGTGGCCTTCTCCCTGGGAATAGACAAGCACACACACGACCACAGGGCACATGAAAGCGCCTTGCTCGCACCGAGAGCCATCGGGTCTAGCGAACAAATCAACGCACCGGCCGTTATCTAATAATAGCACCAAAGCAGCCATCAAATCCCTAAACCTTCGCTGAAGCCCAAAATTTTGAAATTAAATCAGTATTCACAACTTTATCCCAACCTCCGATACGGAAGAGTCATTCCCAGTGACCAAGCACCTCGTGGTGTGCAAGCGCCCGAAATCTTTTTAAATCCACCAGGCCTCGCTTAACATAATAATTTGGACCAAAAATTTTGTGCCGCCAAAGTGAGCTCACATGTACCTCTGAGTTCAACAAAACCAGATCGTTGTGCTGCAGAGAGGAAATGTAGAATACTTGAAAATGCTCTAAATAAATGATAAATGAAATATCATACGCAGCACAAACGCCATGAACAGTCTTACATCCGCTAGTATCGCACTTAATAGTGCCATTGAGAGCCACATTGGCATCACGGATGTACTGTCAGAGTCGCTTTAACTTTGCGGACAAAACTCACATGTAATACGTGCGACTCACGCACTAACAATTTCTCTCTTGTCCACAAAGGACACACACTAAAGAAACAAAAAAATCTTGCGTAAATTACGCGATAACACCATAAGATTCGCACCTATTTATAAGCACTTCCACGCACGCGCTAAAGGAAACTTAAAAACGCTGCCTTTTTCTAAATACGAGTACACGGGTGAGACACGCACTAACGCTTTGCTACATTACGTCCGCGCAAGACACGCTTTAAAGGAAGGCTACAAACACTTACTAGAAAGGTAAAGTTACACAACGGCTCCCCCAACTAACGCGTTTTACTTTCAAAGAATAAATCTCGCGAACACTTCCAAAAAGTGAACTGATAATCAGGCGTGCCACTACAGACTTCGAACAAATAGCCTGGACCTGACACTGGAATTGTATCTCACATACAAAAAAAAGAAGACTGACTATCTGCTTAAAAAAAAAGAACGACACATCGAAAAAAGTTTCATAAGTTTTAACGCGCCAAACCATCTCTTTCAGAATACCGATGAGCTTCTAAAACAAACACTTCAAACAAAGCTGGAAACGTGCATATCGAAATGATCTCCAGTCCGGAGATCTCAAAACATTTAACTAAAAACAAAAAACGAAAACAAACAAACAAAATGATGTTTCCACAAAACCTGTAATGTCGCTTTTCATTCAGAGTAGCCTATGGTGGCGCCATATCTTTAAGCCGTAATCGAGACGGGCGCGGTCTGAGGGCTCTTCTTGTTAACGAATGCATATAAAGGGCACGTAGGTCATTCTCCTCGTTGCCCAACCCCGACACTTTACAAACGGGCAGCATGCCTTTTCGGCATCGCACTGCGATTTCACTGCCGCGCCTGACCATTTCGCGTCGCTTACCGGCTCGCTGTCCAGTGTCATGCCTAACACACCTCGAAAAGAACCGAACGAGGGGGAACATAATTGCCCCCTTCGCGCCACCTTCGCTGTTGTCCACCTTCGCGCCGATCGGGCCTTTCTTTTCTTTGTGGTCCAGCGGTTCGGACGCACCTTGTCTAGAAACCTTCCAAGGAACAAACGCGCCGTTCGAACTCTGTCTGCGCTACCCACTGGATTTAGCGCCTTTATTCGGCCGCGTTGCCCTGTCTGCCGCATTCTTGACTTTGCGAGGCCGCGTCATCCTAGCACGTTTTCTAGTGCTCATTTTCGAGCCTACCGCTCGCATCTCGCGCTGACCGGCACTTATATCGTAGGTCATGATTTCCATCTCAACCGCACAGTCTGATTGATTTGCGGACAAATCATTCCTCTCAATGCTACCTCGACTGGCGGAGAGCTTCAAATACTTAGTGACAATGCAGCTATTTTCATTTGCGCAACATAGCTCGTCTATCTGGGAGCTGACCACAACTGCACTTCCCTGCTTACATTGTTCTTTAGCGCACTTTTCTGACGTATTCGACTCTACACTGATGCTCTTGTCTAATAAATCGGTGTCACTTCGGACTTCTGCAAGAGCTACCTTCGCGACGTACTCCCTGGATAGCTGTGCCAAATCATCCACAGCTGGCCTAGCTGCTTCTCTAGTATTCCATTGACACTGTTTCTCGTCGCGCTCAATCCGGTCCCCATCAACGGACTCCTCAACAACTACGCCACGGTCTATGGATCTGGCATCACCTGTGAACGTACAATTAGGCTCACAGGGATCAGCTTTTCTTTCTACCATCGGTAGAACCGTGCGTGCTAATGCTTCACACCTTCCGTGCGCTACTTCTACGGGTGCCTGACATTTATGCTGTTCCACTTCAAAACTCTTTTCTAATCTTTCAATCTTTTGATTGAGAGCTTCTATCTCTTCGTATTGTTGCCTAATCCAGTCCTGCCTTTTCAACTCCCTTTCATGCTCAAATGCTTCCTGTTCCTGTTCTTTTAGAATTAAGTGGCCGAAATATTCAAGGTGTTCCTGATCCCTGTTGCTTTCTAAACTTGCTCTAATTCCGGCTTCTGATATGTTCTCCTCTACCTCTACGTCGAGCTCTTCACACAACCGCAACATGCTAGCTCTCGTGAAACTCTTGAGGTCCATGGTCACTACTTTAGGCTTTGGCTCAGCTAGTCCGCAACACTTGCTGCAATACCCGCACAAATTGCAATAGAAGTAAAGAACTACCAGTGGTTCAATTCTGTTTTCCCAAGAGAATTTGAAGCCTGGAAAATATAGCAGAAACCATACGGCTATACACAGAAGTAGCACCAAGTCCCCAAGTTCTCCTCCACCGCATCGAATCAATTGCAAGAAGATGTAAATTCCGGTAGGTCTCTACGTCCCAATTACTCCCACACAAGTATGAGGTCTCGCTTTAGTAGCTGGTTCAGATTTATGCTGAAAGCTGCTTTATGCTCAGATGCGCAACCACCACAGTATCAAAATGGGCCGTTGTACACGCTCCATTGGTTTTATAAAATCTAGGCTAAAGGATCCGATGACTCTAGCGCAAAGCCAAGCACTAACCCTGTACCGTGCAGTCATGATGCACTGCGTTCATCCAGCCACTCGCGAACCAGTTGGCGATTAGCGTTGGCAACAGGTTCCATCTTGCCGCGGTCATCCAGTCGCTCGTGAATCAGTTGTTGGTGACTGGCGTTGGCTGCTGGGTCCATCTCACCACCGCGATTCAGTTGATCGCGAAGCAGAAGTCGGCGCCTATCGTTGGCTGAAGGGTCGAGCTCACCGCCGCCCTCCAGTTGCTCCCGGCTCGGAGTTAGGATTTATCCCGCCGCTTCTACCAGTTGTTGGGACTCGGGTAGCATTTAGGCCGGTGATCCTTCAGCCAGAGGGATGAGTACGTTCGGGAGTAAAGCCAGAGAAAAAGTTTTGTTTTACATATTTGCAGTGGCTCCGAATATCGAAGCCCATCCCATGGGGGAGCACTTTGAAAGTCTCAGCTCACTACATGTCTGAGCACATATCAGAGCACGTCAGGCCAAACCACTGCACCCAAGGTGTCTCCTTATAAAACATTGGTCTTCCCTAGTCTAGTCGCCGCTTCCACGAAAGGTGGCGGTTGTGGTCGCTTCGTGAGCTTCTTTGTCATCACGTCCCAGCCGCTGTCGCGCCGCGTCGCCCGGTAGGCGGCCGCTGGTCAAGGGGGTGGCATCGGGGAGAACACACAAACGATGCGCCCTGCCTATTTGGGGCGTTTGTTTGCCCGTCAACGTAGGTGTCGGGCACAGTCGCCGTCTGGGCGACGCTGATGAAAGGGCCTGCCTCCATGGGAAACAATCAGAGAATGCGCCCGGCCGATTCGGGACGCAACATTACAGAGATTGGCATGCAGCAGTACAAGCGAGCTTTTAGCTGTCAGGCTGCCCGCGATTATGATTTTGCCCTTTGCCAAATAGTTGGCATTCCAAAGCATAACTCTTGTTTTGGTATGCACGAAAATGTCAAGCTCGGTGCAGCACAAAGCCAGCTGATATTCCGCTTTGGCAATGCAGTGCTTTATGCTTTCAACCTCAGCTGAGTGTTTGTGGCCAGGCAGCCAAACGCAAGTAGAAAAACAATGCTGACACGTTACGCTTATATTTGGGAAAATTATAACGCATTCACTGACGGTTGTGTTAAACAGCGAGTTCGTAGACAGCAGCGCGTTTTTCGCTTTCTATCGTTTTTTCCAATTCGTATTATATCGGGCAGACTTTGTTGCATGATTTTTTAGTGTAGTCTTACAAAAAACAGTGGTGTACTAGCGGTGCCGGGCAGGAAGAAGTACTACGGCGTACACCTGTTAACAAAAGTTGGTTGAATTTTAGGTTTTATTTGTAGTACTCACAAAATCTCAGAGTTCAAAATTATTCTTATGCGGTCATTTTACAGTATGGTGAATGGAGTATACCGAAACAAAACTTATCTCGATTGTTTATTTATTGTTGGTGTAAACTTATATTTTATGTCCTTAGGCTTTGCCGCTAGGGACATGGGGGGATAAAATAAACTCAAATAAAATCTTCGAACTCTGCACCGTGCAGAAACTGCAGCAATCTCTCTGCAAGCTTCAACTTCGACTTCTTCAACTTTAACAATATTACTATGCACTTGAAATGCCCTCCTGGCCTAAAAGCTGCCACAAGCAGCTTCATTGGACCCAGGAGGCGTTGTCCAGGTGGTAGTTTGTAATGTACATAATTAACTATAAACAAATTAAACAGTTGAAAACGTACTAAAACAAAGACCAATGTTAAACGGGATAAATTTTAACGTTTTTCTATATGAGCCTCTTGACAGGAAAATTTACATGTAATACCGAAACATACAACATTCAAGCATATCTCGTACGATAAAGAAAAGTCAAAGGTGGTCATACAGTTAGCATCCTTATACATGAATATATGCGAACAAAATACCTCTTCAATTCCCGGTGGTGTGAACATAATTAGTAAAGATTTTTGGCTAGTTGTATTTAATGAATTGCAATTTGTATTCAGTGCTAACGCGCGGTAGAGACCAAAGATCAGGGTTTCTGAGGTGTCCTGGTATTTCATTGCACGGAAGGGTCGCTATCGATGTAAGCCAATTTCTTAACCCTTCTTTTGTAAAATAAAATACCAGTAAAACACGATATTCGTACTCTCGATCTACCCATATAAGTTGGCATTTATGTGACATAGTTTTTGTCTTCAATCGTGGATAGGTATTCGCCATGTGCCAGAGGAGCGCCTTTTTTAATGTAATTATTTTATTCATGTTTGTTTGTGTTGTGGTCCCCCATACCACGGAGAAAGAATAACAGGAGGTGAAACTAGAGTACAGTAAAATGGGGGAGTGGGTCTAGCGGACGCATTGGCAAGCGCCAAGGGTAAAGCAAAAAACGTCGAAATTGTTGCGGCGCAGCCATCGTCTTATTCTGAAGCTCCAGCCAATAAACGTTGGCTCCGGCTTTTACGGCAGCGCCCATTGGCTGAGGCGAGCTCACGGGCTGAGTAGCTGTCGTCTGCTCGACGCGTACCGTCGTTGTTGCGTCGCTTGCATTCTTTCCGCAGCTCTTTTTCTACTTTATTTACAATAGATCAATGGGGAATGATATCAGTGTTGCCGCCACCGAGTATCCGCCTGTCAAAGCTCCATGCAGCTGCGGTAGGGTCTCCGCCGCTGCAAGCGTCCTGCCGGGGCGCGGGCCGCTCATTTGCGAGAAAGCGGCGGTGGCGCCAGGAACTTAGTTTCCACCGATTGCCCGCAGGGGTGGAAGGAAGGGGTCCGTACAGGTCTATGCCGATTCTATCAAACGGGCGAGCGGGACACGGCAAAGGTTGTAATGGGCCAGGTGTGTGACAAGTTGTTTTCCGGCGTTGACACTCAATGCAGGAACGAATGTACTTGCGGACGTATGTGTACATTCCATGCCAGTATAATCGCTGGCGAAGTCTATCATACGTTTTCAAAACGCCAGCATGCGCGTTTTGTGGGTCTGCGTGAAAGTCCGTGCACAGATCGGAGCGCAAATGGCGAGGTATAACAAGAAGCCACTTTCGACCATCGGGCTGGTAGTTGCGGTGGTACAACATGTCGTCCCGGAGCGCATAATGAGGTACTTGGCGACGAAGTGCACGAGAGAGCTGTGGGGCTGGTGCCGTCGAAGGCATAGAGAGAACGTCGATCAGCGAGGCGATCCAGGGATCCTTGCGCTGTTCGGAAGGCATGTCAGTGATATTGATGCTGGCGAAGGAAGTTGCGGAAAGGGAAACAGGCGCAACGTCAGAAGACACCGGCGAGCGGGAAAGTGCGTCGGCGTCGGCATGCTTGCGTCCGGAGCGGGAAAGAACGCGAATATCGAATTCTTGCAAACGAAGCGCCTAGCGTCCAAGTCGACCCGACGGATCCTTCAGTGAAGCCAGCCAACAGAGCGAATGATGATCGGCGACGACATCAAACGAATTGCCATACAAGTAAGGGCGAAATTTCTGCAACGCCCAAACAATTGCCAAACATTCCTTCTCGGTAACCGAGTACTTGCGCTCTGCCTTGGTAAGGGCACGACTCGCATAGGCAACAACGTACTCAGAGAAGCCCGGCTTACGTTGGGCAAGGACAGCGCCAAGGCCGATCCCACTAGCATCCGTGTGTACCTCGGTCGGAGCGGCAGGGTCGAAGTGACGTAGGATGGGCGGTGAAGTCAAGAGACGGCGTAATGTTGCGAAAGCCTCATCACACGCCGGTGACCAACCAGACAGATAGCTATCGCCGGTGAGCAGCTTCGTCAGTGGTGCTATTATAGAAGCGAAGTTCTGCACAAAGCGGCGAAAGTATGAGCATAGACCAAGGAAGCTGCGAAGCGCTTTCACGGTGGAAGGCTTCGGAAATTCAGCAACAGCACGAAGTTTCTGCGGATCGGGAAGGACGCCGTCGTTAGAGACTACGTGGCCAGTATGGTGAGTTTGCGAGCTCCGAATCGGCACTTCTTGATCTTAAGCTGAAGGCCTGCGCGCGTCAAACAGCTCAGTACCTCGTGAAGTCGACGGAGGTGACTGTCGAAATCAGGGGAGAAAACGACGACGTCATCCAGGTAGCACAGGCACGTCTTCCATTTCAACCCACGCAAGACACGGTCCATCATCCTTTCGAATGTAGCTGGGGCATTACATAGGCCGAAGGGCATAACATTGAATTCGTACAGTCCATCGGGAGTTACGAAGGCAGTTTTCGGGCGATCTGATGGTGCCATAGGGACCTGCCAATAACCGGACCGTAAGTCTAGTGATGAAAAGAATTCGGCTCCTTGCAAGCAGTCGAGGGCATTATCGATGCGTGGCAGGGGATACACATCTTTTCGCGTAACTTTGTTCAATCGGCGGTAGTCGACGCAGAATAAGATTGAGCCATCTTTTTTCTTCACAAGAACAACAGGCGACGACCAGGGGCTGCAGGACGGCTGAATGATGCCGCGCTGAAGCATGTCGTCGACTTGTTCGGCGATCACATGACGCTCCGCAGGGGATACGCGGTAAGAGCGCTGGCGCAGAGGCGCTTGTGAGCCGGTGTCAATCGGATGGAGAACAGTATGCGTGCGGCCTAATGACGTCTTCTAGCAATCAAACGAGCCTCGAAACTGGTTGAGGAGTGCAAGAAGTTCCTCACGGTGCACCTCAGCCAGTTCGTCATCGATGGCGGAGCCGAACATACTTAAAGGCGGTCGATCAGGCGTACTAGCAGAAGGTGTCAAGGCACTAAGGTAGAAGTTGTCCACGTCGTCAAGGCAGAAGATATAGGACACGTCGAACGCCTGAAATGTGCCGATACACTCTCCACGGAGTAAGGATGAGGGAACCGGCAACGGATTCATAACAAATAAGGATGCGGCATCGTTGGTCATGTCGAGAACGGCAATGGGCAACATGAGATTCCTGCGGTGTTGAACGGTCTCGGAGGGTGAAAAGAGAACTGCAGACTCACGAACAGCGGCACAGGACACGGGGACAAGGACTGTACTACTGGGTGGTATGTTCGTATCCTCAGCGACAAACAACTTTCCATTGCAGGTGCAGACGACGCGCAACACAACGCAGAGAACGCCACCTCGGCACGAGCACAGTCAATAACAGCATGATGGCGAGAAAGAAAATCCCAACCAAGGATGACATCATGCGAACAGGCTGGTAGCACAACAAACTCAATGGGATAAACAACATCTTGAATTATGACGCGGGCTGTGCAGGCGGCTAACGGCTGAATATGGTGTGCGGTGGCGGTACGGAGGGATAATCCCGTTGACGTCGTCGTAACCTTCCGAAGCAAGCGGCAAAGTTTTACATCATTCACTGAAACGGCAGCACCAGTGTCTACAAGCGCAAGGGTACGAAAACCATCCACAGTAACGTCAATGAGGTTCGCTGGAGAAATTCGAGGACTTGAATTTTTCGACGACGACGCAGTTCGTGCCTCGGGAACTGCGACGTTTAGTTTTCCGCGTCAGAAGGGCAGGGTCGACGGCGCATAGGTGATAGAGATCGACGTCGGGGGGATGGAGATCGGCGGGTAGTTGAGGGCATGCGCTCCGGCGAAGAGGATTGTTGTAGCCGCGCTGTGTCGTCAAAGCGCCCAGGATCGTAAGCAGACGGTCGCATGACATCTATTGGAACAGGACGGCGACGGTGACAGAAGCGCGCCACATGTCCTGCATAGCCGCAAGAATAACAGATAGGGCGATTGTCCGCAGTGCGCCATGGATTTGTGGGGACTGGTCGGCTGAACGGAACTGGTGGGGGCCGAACGGGTGCCGACGCGGAAGAATAGGTCGGTTGACGAGGCGGCCCGGCAGTGACGAGTTGTGCATACGACAAGGGCGCAGGCTCCGGAGGTGGCGGACGAGCGAAAGGCAAAGCGTCAGTGACCTCTTCCTGGATAGCTTGGCGTATGACTGGGGCCAGATGTGCCTGTGCTGGCTCGGGCGTGCTCGATAAAATAGAGAGTTGTCTGGCGACCTCCTCACGCACGAACTGCTTTATCTGAATCAACAGTACATTCTGATCCCCCAGAGTCAAAGCCGCGATCGAGTCGTTCTGTTCCAGAAGGCGTCGAGTTTGGGCGCGTTGCTTGCGCAATTCGTCGAAACTCTGGCACAAGCTGATATCTGCGACGGTTTGGGGGTCTTTGGCGAATAACATTTGAAACGCGTCATCGGCTATTCCTTTCAGGATTTGCTTGATCTTATCGGACTCGTGCATCGACGGGTTGATACGCTTACACAAGTCGACGACGTCTTCAATATAACTGGTGAAGTTCTCACCGGGTTGTTGAGCGCGTTCACGAAGTCGCTGTTCTGCGCGGAGCTTGCGTACTGCGGGGTCCGGCCGAAGATTTCCGAAAAAAGTGGTCTTGAATGAGGCCCAGTTATGAATCTCCGCTTCGTGATTGCGGAACCAGAGACTGGCGACGCCAGTCAAGTAAAATATGACATTGGTCAGCCTAGTCGCATCGTCCCATTTGTTGATTGCGCTCACCCTCTGGTAAGTTGCCAACCAGTCCTCGACGTCTTGGTCGTCAGTCCCGTTGAATATCGGCGGGTGACGCTGAGGCAGCACGCCGGGACAGACGGTGGGTTGAGTCTGAGAAGGAGCCTGGGTGGTGGTTTCTTCAGCTATCGCTGGCGCTGGAGGCAGGATACAGCTACGTAGTTCCAGGTTGGGAGACTAGGAGATACCCAGCACCTTTCCACCAAACTGTAAGGGGGTTTAATTACAAGCAGGGGGCTACGTAACAACAGCCTTGGCCCAAGAGAGTCGGTCACTGTCTCGCACTCTCCGGGCGGCTGGGCTTCGTCATCCTCTCTCAATGGCTGCGGACTCTCTTCCCCACTACACATTGGTTATTTTTGCATGTTTACAACTAGCAACTGGCTCCAATACATGAGCACACTCCATGCCGGAGTACTTTACATGTCTGAGCACACTACAACCCTGAGCACACACTACGCACAGCACCCATGATCCGCTTTTTAAGCAGTCGTTTTCACTAGGTCACTAGACGAGGGAATTTGATTCCCTCGTCTAGTGACTCCAGGCCAATCAGATGGGTCGAAGTGTTCGAAGCACTCCGCCAATGATGTCGTACAAGCTTGCTGGACTCCGCGCCTGATGTTGCGCAATCGTTCCCACATATGATACAATAACGAAGCAGTCGGGAATCAGGGGTCAACACTGTTCCTACGCAAGTTGTCGACGTTGGTTCCTCGTGACGGTCAGCTTGTAGCCATTTGAGGAGCCTTGTCTTGATGGCTGCTTACGTTGAAGAGAGCTTCTTTGTTTGCCCGTCAGTAGTCTACGCCGGACTTTGTCGTCATCTAGGCGGGCGCTAGTGAAGTGGTTGCTTCGTGGGAAGCACTCCGAGAATGCACATGATGTTTTGAGACGCAACGCCGCATATAGATACACAGCAGACGTCTTGACAAATAATCAGGTGGAGAAGGTCATTGGGATAGCAGAGCAGTCATTGAGAACGCTTGCCGTATTTCTGCGAGTGCATTTATCTTGCTGAGTGCATTCCACACTTTAATTTCCTGCACTCCGAACTAAATATCAATGGAGGTCCCAGCCTGGGCTCTCCGCCATGACCCCCTCCTTCCTGGGCTTCCACACCGGGAGCGTACGTCCCTCCCCCGTCTACGCACCGGAACCGCACCGGCACGTCTGTGTTCACAGCCCTAGACAAGTCGCTGGACCCAAAGTGTGAAGCTTTCAACACGGATGAGCCAGCCACAGCACACCATGTGCTATCGACATGTCCTTGCCCATGCTCAAAGCGAAGAATCTGCCTTGACAGGCACAGAGCTTAGTCGTTAGATCGCAGTTTCTCCCTAAAGGCGAAGTATTGATTGCGATAGAAAATTAGTAGGCAACTATACGGATTAAGGATAGTAGTTTTTCGGCCGTGTAAATTTGTAAACATACGCTTACTAACTAAACAATAATGGTGAACACGCCAACACATCTCACTCGATGACCACGGAAACAAGCTGTCAGAACGCCGCAGTGACGAAGCGCGGCAGCACCACCGAGCGAATTAACCTTCGTGCTGCCTATAGCTTCAACGCGAACAGGCGAAAACACATGGTCTGGGTATACCCAGCAGCAGCAGGAGTAGAACGCCACCCGCCCATCCTTTCCTCCCCCCCGGTGTCTTGCACACGACAGAAGACGGCGCGCGTCCTCCCAGCTTTCTTCCCTCGCACGCGCGAGATTGCGCCGCCATCGTCGGCTAACCCGTGCACGCTTTCACGCGCACGCACATGCAAACATACGGCGCGCGGCGGCGATCGATGTATCGCCCTTGGACTTTATACGAGAAATCACGGCGACGGCGACTGCAGAAACGCGCCTGGAGTGTCCATATAACAGCTATCGCAGTAAAACGACTGGATCCTTCCAATGAGCACCCCTGCCCACCGTAATGCGATATGCGAGAGCTTGCTGCTCTACTTTTTGAACAGCGAATCAAGGGGAGTGCTACCCGCCTCTCCTTTTAGACAACACTTGAAAAGTGAAACAATTCCCCTGATCTAGGTACCTCGATGGAAACACCGCAGGGGTGGCCTTTTATATAAATAATTATTGTTCTTCATTATTAAGCATTTTGTCTTTCTATCCGCTTTATGCTCCTATTTCCTTCTTCGGTGTGCTGGCATCAAACCTACTAGGTTGGCTAAATACTACTTCGTAAGAACAGCCCCATCACGGGATGGACACGCGGTCTGCGATATATAGACTCGACAACCTCGGCCAGGCGGAGCTCCATCAAGAGATGGCTGCCGCAGCCTGTTCGCTCTAGTTATTCGTAGACCTTTAACGCCAGTGCGTGGACTGAACGGAAAAAGGCAATGTGAAAACGCATATGCGGTTTCCCTGAAGCTGTCCGACGTAGAATACATTTTTTTTCGCGGCAGGAACACAACTACGAGTTTATGCTGCGCCTCTCATCTACGGACGCGAGCAAAATGTGACCGAAGATGGGAAAACAAATGTAAAGTATTTCGCACGTCAGGCAAAACTTCTGCAGCATCGAGCTTGATGTATACATAGCCCAATTCAATGTAACACACAAACCACCTTACCTAGCAATTTGTGAAACAAATACGAGTACTGTTTTTTTTTGTTCCAATAAAAAGCACGCAAATACGTTTGCTGAGTGCTCTTTATTTACTTTGATAGATGCATACGAAAATAAATAAAGAGCACTGTGCACGCAAACAATTTTTTTTTGTGCTAGCCTGCCTCCGAAACGTGCGTGCGATGTTTTCAGCAATTGATTTCAACAGCTTTGTATACAGCTCTCACACAGCTCACTACGTCCAAGTGCTTGATAAAAGGCAACAGCATCCCAAAAATTACTGTTCTGCGATTTTAACGCCATCTTGCATATTAAAAAAAAGGGAACGCCAAGCAGCTCGTACTAACGTTATTGCGTTTGGCGTATTTAAAGAGCGCTTGCTTCACTTTGTGAATGAGCAGCATATTCAGGGGAACAATAAAATGTGATTGTTTTCGTGATGGCATAATATTTATAAGTTCACAAACTCGCATGTGACATCTGGCGGAATTAAGTGGTTGAAGAGAAACAGCACATAATTGCCAATAGTGCATACGTACTACAACTGCTCTACTTAGGCTACGCGGCCGCCTCTCAAACTCACAGAGTGATGGTACCGATCTCGGAAAATGACCATAATATTTGCAGTTTACATCGCCCCAATAAACGCTATCGCAATTATAGCGTTTCGAAGAGACAGTATTGTGCACGTGACCACCACAATGTTTCTTATCTGCTGGTCTTACTGCGTGCTTCATCCTGGAAGGAGCGACGTTTGATTGGACGAGTCCACACGTTTCAAGCTTGCAAAACTTTATCGCTGCTTACCTAAGTGCAACTCCATTTATCACGTGACACGGAATAGGGCATGCGAAAAAAAATGTATGATATGGCTCTGTGTAGAAAACGACGCTTCGCTCACCTGGGAATGTCTCTGTAATATGTAGAAATTACCGGCAGGTCTCAGTGTTTCGTGTTTTAGAGGTTGTTGTAGCAGTGAGCGACATATCAATACGGTGTACGAAGCTTTTGGGATGACGAAGCCACGTTTACTATCGAGAAAACGCATGCTTCTGCGTGTGTTTCTGCATCAGGATGAGATTGCAATTTCACTCTGTTTTGTACGTTAACTAAGTTACACTTCTATGCGTAGTTTTGTACGCCTTTACAAAGCCACATTTCCTTTTCATAAGAGACTAGTTGATTAACCTGAAAGATCGCAATCATTTCGGTATTTATCACCTTCTTTATATGAAGGGTAACTAGTATTATACTACGCGAACGAAGGATTAAGTACTGAAGACTGCTTAAAAAGCATATATGCTAGTGCAATTCACCGAGTTGTTCAACTTTTTAGATGAAACTGGTTATTTACATCAACTATAAAGTAACACAGCGTTTACTGCCCTAACATTGGTTTTTTATTGTCTTGTGACTGGCGCAGCATGGCCTTTGTCGCTTTTGCGCCATTAAACCAGAATTAACTAACAAAGGATAGCTGCAGCGCTGGCCAGTTCAGGTGACAGCTCGAGAGCAAGGAGCAGTTCGTCTTCTTCGTCGGGGTGCCCGCGCGCATCGTCCAGAAAAACACGCAATATGCATGTATCAATATAATGGTTAATGAAAGCTCCACTGCGATATTTTTACCAATTATTTCTAGGTTTTAGTACTTATTACGCGCAAGGATCATGGTGCGTCATTGCATTAGTGTGAAATATTCAGGGAAGCAACACACCAGCCACTAAACTAGCTCCATGCCCGTAAACATTGAGAGGCAATCAATATCAAACAGCTACGAGTTTTTCACAGTGATGGGGAATGGATGTTTGATGGGTGCCTTTGGGTCGTAAAGGCAGGACGCGTCGCCCGTTGCGATAGTAATTTTGCCATAAAATAGCATTGACAAATAACGCATATTCTCCCTGCATTCTTTTCCGAACATCAATGTGTTGCGAAAGTTGCAAGCACAGGGTAATTTTTATGCATCAGTAAAAAAAAATCCCGAACTGTCTAATATAAGAAATACAGAATGCTTCTATAATATAAGATTCCTTGCAACACACCTGAGCTTATTTTGCTTTGCAGCATGTTGGCAAATTAAGCTGACATGTCTCGCTTAAAATGAAATGCCAGGGAAAGTTTGGCAAACATTTTCCCTTTTTAACTCAAGGCAACATTTTGAAACAACAATATTTTCTTTGTTCAATATCCCATGATTTCAAATACCTGGTCTTTTTTGAACAAGAATTAATCATTCATTTGCGAGGGCGAGATACTTTTTTCGTAAAAAATGACTTTTTACCTAAACCTAAGTAGCTGCCTGTCACGCCCTCCTTCTTACCTTTCTTCAGTATGTGGCAACGGACAGCTAAAAATGGAGAGTTTTATCGTGTCCGGTATTCGGGTAAACGCAGGCGGACTGGGCGTTTTACCGGAGGGGCGCAGGCGTAAACGCGAGCGGCCTGCATGATGCAGCCACCTGGCGCAGAGCTCAGTCATACAAACACAGAGATAATATTGCAGTAACCAAATGTGTTCTACTTTGCTGCTGGTGTAAATTTTCGGCAGTGGTGTAATCGTGTTACTGCTGAAAATTTACACTAGCAGCGATACACACTTGATTACTGCAATATTAGCTTTGTTTGTCTGACTGAGCTCTGCGCCACCAGGTGGCTGCACCATGCAAGCCGCTCGCGTTTACGCCTGCGCCCCTCGGGTAAAACGCACAGTCCGCCTGCGTTTACCCGAATACCAGACACAATAAAACTCTATAATCCTCCAAAATAGCAACGCGCAGTTGCTACAAGTGTAAAAGGTATGTCACCGTCCGTCCAACAACAACCGATAAAAAAAACCTTGCATGAGCCAAGTCAAGCCCAAACACTGCCGCGAGCAGGTTGTTTCCATGTGCGCTATAGTTCGGCGTCACGGAGTGATGCAGAGTCCTTTGTTTCTTGTTCGCAGATTTCAATTTTAAACCTGATGGGCTGATCAAATGAAAGAACGTTTTCATAAGAGTTGCTTCTGCGGCAATCGGTATCCGTTGACCCACCGTGGTGACGAATCTTCGCAGCCGCGGTACCCAAGCTCGCGTAATTAGCAGCGTGCATGGATGGGGAGATGATTACACTTACATATGTTAGTTCCGCTTTACTCTATATTTACCTTTTATGTGCTCTCGTCACCGAAAGCTCTGTGTGCAATGTGTGATGGGAAGGCTCAGCTGTTACAAAACACTATATTGGGCTCAGGCGTCGGCTGCACTTCATACATAGAAAATAAACACGCTGGATGTTGCTGTCACATTTAATAAGGGCCGCATCGGTGCAATTTACCAATGCGTTGTACAAAAATTCACCAGGAAATTATAAACGCAGGGGGGTTATGCAGCAATGACAATAATTGATTTTGCCTTGGCGATAGGGCTATTTAGCAGGACCCAAAAGAAGCCCGTAAGCAGGACACCAAACCAAGAAAAGAAAAACGTGATTAGGGCGATGAGTACCTGGCTGGTGCTTACTCAATGAGTCAATCAAGTTGGTTTTCTTACATTGTACGTGCGCAATAAAGTAATTTTTACAGTTTAGAAACACTTACCTCAAAACAAGTCTTTTCACTATTTGTCCCTCTATGTCAATAACACCTAAAGCTACGAAGGAAATTTTTTTCTGAGTACTCAGTACGCAGACTTGGAAGTCAACATGCTAGTGTATAATTAATGCCGTTGAATAAAGGATTATTATTTCACACAACATTTAATGCCTAATTATGCCTAAAACTTGCGCTTGATCATCCCAAATTGCAGGCGCAATTTGAAATAAGCTAGCGCAGCTGTAATTGGAGAATGCTGGGAGAGGCCTCCGTCCTCCAGTGGCCATAAAAATAGGCTTATGATGATGAATGCTTTAAAATTTGGTAGAACGAGGACAACTTTGGCGAAAGCAAGCGTGATTATAACAATTAACATTCTACTACAGTAAAAGGAAGAAATAATTCTGAACGCAATGATGCCATTATAATTATCCTAACGCCTACAGTTACTTAAAAAAGGGGGAAACAAGGGTGCCTAATACGTGGCAGATATGTAGTCTACCCTGTTCCTTCAAACTATCGAACCTAAATAAAACGCCCCTCCCCGCCTAATTAACGAATCAATTAGTAACACCTTACAGGCACTATTGATATGAAATTTGCGAGGTGTGAAACGTATCTTCGCGAAAGCCAATGAAGGTACACCCGTGAGCAAAAGTATACGGACCACGGGGTCGCCGCAAAAACAGAATTTCTTCGTAATTAACACGCCTAAACGGAAACTGACGAATGCACTAGCAAATTCGCAATGCCAAGTTTGGACTGCAGTCTTAAAATTCAAGTTACACTCACAGGCAGTGGAAAAAGTTAATTTTATCGCGCATTCCCTGGTCCGTACACTTTTTGCTCATGGGTGTACGTATTATCGCCTTGTCGTTGCATCAGGCGTCTAGATTGTGACCCGATCTTGATGACAACCCAGCTTCTTTTCCATCTATTTTCATCTCTTTGATCACTGTGCACTCGTTATTGACAATAATGCCAGCGAAGCCAAATTGTACCGGCACAAACGCGAAGCGCGTATTCAACATCTAAGGAGCAACTCAGCATGAGTTTTGACAGGGCAACATAAACGCAGTTATTGTATCTGTGGTGGCTTGGAGCACAAGTACACCGGAGGGGGGGGGGGGGGGAGAAAGAAAGAAAGAAGGATTGTGTCCACTTCGTACCATTTTTATTATTCCAGATGTATTAACATTGAAGCATCATGTTGCGTTTAGCATTACTTCAACACTCTATTGAAAGCCAAGTGAACTGCGATTGTAACTCATTCAGGCAATAGCAAAACCGTACGCCTGATTATTCAACACAAGCCCCATTTCGACGTTGACATAGCTGGCTGAGACATGCGAGAAGCCCGCAGCTTCAATGAGCTCTGCAGAGTCTCTGTTCAGGTGACAGTTGCAGCAGAAAAACATCCAGAGTGGCGTCATCAAATTCTGGAGCGCCCTTTGCCAGGTGCCACGAGGGAAGGCGATGTGTTCCAGGAAAATCAGGTGGCCGCCCTGGAAAGCAGAACTCTATACATATCCACAGAGCAAAATACAAATACGAAGCATTATACGCTACAACATGGGTTGCCATGTTCGTCGCACTAAACAAGTCGGATTGGTTGTGTATGTAACTAATGGGAGCTGTGCAGTGAATCATTCCTAGCATGTGACGCTGTTGATGCTGGGTAACATTCATAAACTAGCGACGCATCGTGTGTTTCCTGTTCCATTTAGTTAGACATTTTTAGTTCTTGTTTAACGTATTATTTTGAAAGCGTGTGAATAGCGTTCTTCTGGCAGCTGCGTCGTACGCGTGTACATATCTCACTGTAAGTGCAAACGAAGCCATAGGAACCGGGTACGGGAGGATTGATGGTACAATCTCGCCCTTGGCGGTGTCAGTAGGGTGCGGAAACTTCCAATGTCTGCGTTTGTGTGCAACAGCAAGTGTATGGTAAAGTTCACTGGCGTGCTATAGTGTAATATATTCCTTAAATAAGACCAATAAGCAATTAATGAACCTACGCTTCATATCATTACAGCCGCGGCTAAGAAAACGTAACCTTGGGCTTGAATCATTAGAAATGAGACGGAAGATATACGTGAAATTACGTAATTGGAAAACCGCTATCACAGGTATAGTACTTACACTGCAGGTTTGGTAAAACCAGTAATAATATTTCTACGCATTGACCGCGGTTGAAAAGCCTTTATAACGTAGTGATGTTATCCAGTTTCGTTTCTTCATTTGTCTATGAATGAATGATTTCACCTTGTGAAGTCAATAACTGATACTACAAGCGTCTACAAATATTTAGGGAATTAAATATTGTTTTTAATTTTAAGCTTTCATTGAAAGCCCTCCCAGCTTTCTTGACAGTGACTGTGACATGCTGCTGCTGTTTCTGAATAGCTCGGACTAAAAAAGAAGAAATAAAGAAAACATTGAAAAATAAGAAAAAGCATTTGCATTGCGTGTCCCGATGCATTGCGATCAAACCTTGATCGCCTTGCACAGCAGAACAATGTTTCAAAGACTAGGCCGCAATCGGACACATTCTAGCGTGCCAAAGCCAATAGTCTAGCTCTTTGAGATTACCGCCATTCGAGTCATATTGCACAGCACGGATGCGTGAGAGCACTTGCACGCGCGCCAGTTTCATTTACGCCACAGGCGCAAGCATAAAATGGGCAAATTTATAGCATTTAAATACCCGCTTCACGAAAGCTTTACTTCACATAGATTCGAAGATGTGCGTCGGAGATGTATAAAGTTTTTAATGCGTCAGCATTTAAAACGGTCATGTGGCCGAAAACAAGGCTGCGTCCATCGTTTACGTCGTGGCGTGGGAGAGGAAGAGTGGGGAGTAGGATAGGAGTGGGATGTCAATAGTGGAGAGGAGAAACAAAAAGAGGAGGTTTCATTTCATTTAGTTTCATTTATTTTCTGTCAAGGCCAAGGCATTACAGAGAGGAATGGGTGGTATCAAAATAAAAAAGAAACACATTTTAGCAGCGTAATAAGGTTACAAAAAGTGGTTACCAAGTGCTTGTTTGAAATCGTGCATATTTACGAGTGAAACAATGGAAACCGGAAGGCGGTTCCAGTCGCTGCTTGTTGTGGGAATGAATGAATTGAAGTGGGTGTTCGTGCGTCAACAAGGCACGTCTACTTTGAACTGATGATCGTTTTTGGAAGAAATGTACAATGGTGGTGACAAAAGAACGTCTCTTAAAGTAGGATTACAATGATAGATTTTATGAAATAGACATAGACGCGCGATTTTACGACGAAGGGATAGTTTAGGCAAATCGAAATTGTATTTCATTGAAGTGACACTTGCTGTACGTGAGTAGTTACATAAAATAAAACGTGCTGCCCGGTTCGGAATCGCTTCTATGCTGAGATAAAGTGAACTGACATGGGGATCCCAAATGGAAGATGCATATTCAAGCTTGGGCCTAACTAATGTTTTAAAAAAACAAAAGCTTTAAGTTGGTGGCAGCTAGACTAAAATTACGTTTTATATAACCAAGAGTACGGCCAGAATTACTTGTTATATTGTTCAGATGAGTTTGCCAGGAAAGGTTCTCAGAAATATAAATGCCAAGGTATTTGTAAGTGGAAATCTGAGTTAGGGGAACGCTATTAAGAGAATATGTACATGATGTGTCGTGAGAAGTACGTCGAGTAACTCTCATTGCCTAACATTTATTAGTATTCAGTTTGATTAACCAGCTCTCACACCGTGCATCTATATTACTGAGGTCCGATTGAAGTGTTAGATAGTCGGAAACAGTTAATATTTTAGGATAAATAACACAATAATCCGCGAACAGCTTTATGGACGAACAAACCTTGTTAGGCTGGTCATTAAGTCATACAAGGAAGAGCAAGGGTCCCAGTACTGACCCCTGTGGTACTCCGGATGTCACAGCACAAGGCGCAGGGTTATGGTAATTAACTGTAACAAATTGCGTGCGTCCTGACAAGAAACACTCTATCCATTTAAGTACGTTAGGGTCTAAATTCAGCGCGCGTAGTTTAAATAGTAGCAATTTATGACATACCGAATCGAATGCTGTCGCAAAATCTATGAAGATGCAGTCTATGAAAGAGGAACGATCCAGAGCGGAGAATAAGTCGTTAGTGAAAGACAACAGTTGTGTCTCGCAGGAATAATTTTTCCTAAACCCGTGTTGCTGTGCAGTGAAGAAAGAGTTTGTTTCCAAGACTTCTACGAGATGACAATAAATGACATGCTCCATGAGTTTGCAAGGTATACTTGTCAATGAAATGGGTCTACAATTATCAGGATCATGTTTGCTACCGGTTTTGTGCAAGCGGACCACCTTCCCAACTTTCCAGTCGTTCGGGAGCACACCATGTTCGAGGGACTGCAAAAAATCATAGATAGTATGATGTATGAGTAGGTTTCAGTATTCCTGAGATACTTTGGGTTTATACTGTCTGCACCAGGTGCAGAAAGTTTTATGTTATGGATTAGGGGGCTTATTCCATTAAAATCTATAATGCGAGAGTCCATAGGAAAAAAATTATGTATAGTAATTCCAGGAAATGAAATTGGTTCAGTATCAACAAATGACATCGAGAATACAGCGTTAAGTACAGAGCAACACTCATCCCTGGAGACAGCAACATCGCTGGCAGTGGTTAATTCGACTGTTTGTTAGGCCATCACTGTTTACCACTTGCCAGAATTTTCGTGGATTTGATATTAACAAAGACGGAAGCGTTGTTTGAAAAAAGTTAAGCTTGGCATGTGATAGAGCATGCGTATACTCGCTCTCTATCGCATGATGTGCTGTCCAGCGTGCGGACGCAGCTGATAACCTGGCTTTTCTGAAGAGATGCTGCTTCTTATTGCGCAAAGGTTTCAGCGATGGTGTGAACCACGGTGCGGAATTGTTTACCTTGATACTGCGAAGCGGTATGTAGCAGTTAGTAAGCTCGAATACTTTTGATTTGTAAAGAAGCCAGTTCTCGTGTACAGACCTATCTGGAAAGAATGATACGAACTCATGCAGAAATATTTCTAGCTCAGTATTTATCGAGCTGAAGTTTCCTCTCGCATAATCTCTGATAGATTTTACATCTTTTTGCTGACTTGGTGAAGTATTCAATAAATCGAACTGTATGGCAGCATAATCACTTACACCTGGCAAAAGTGACACTGATTGCACCATTGACGGGTGAGAAGTTAATAATAAATATAGGATAGTTGCACTTGAAGACGTCGTACGAGTAGGTTGCTTGACTAGTAGGTGAGAGATGTAGTGTGAAGGAGGGTGACGGTGATGTGACGTCACAGCTTAGGAGCCAATAGGAATACACATGGAGCGGGACGTCGGGCTTCGGCACACCCAGCTGGCAAACTACAAGGGGTGAGGAAGTAATTGCAGTATGGCATGCTGCGGCGGAATAGGTAGATTGCTTGTGGCGTTTGACAGGTAGAGACACGTGTTGTGGAGGTGCATGTCTATGAGTAAAATTTAAAACGCATGTAGTGCCGGTATGGGAAGCCATGCTGAGAAACGTCGCCGAAGGATGATCGAGGCAGTGCGACGGCGAAACCAGGTCATTTCTGATGAAGTCCGTAAGGGTCGTTGCTGAAGCAGCTGAAGCGATGCGACGAAAGCGCGCTGCAGGAACGCCAATGTCGTTAAGCAGGGGAGGCTGAAGTGAAACGGGCTAAGCGTCAGGTGTACCCTGGTAAGCGTGAGGCACCAGCCGAGGCGAACCGGGCTAAGCGTTATGCAGATGCCGAATTACGACGTACAAAAGCTGAGGTAAAGCGGCGCAAATGGCAAGAAAAGGTAGCTGCATGTCGAGCGGGGCAGGCCGCAGAGGCGGAGCGCCAAGTATTGTGCCTTCAAGCGAGACTTCAAACGAATGCCTTCAAGCGAGACTTGCGAAGGCTTATTGCTTACGGAAATCCGTCGTATAAACAATTTGATCGACCAGGACTTTTTCTAACGACTCACAAATAACTGTTTTCTAACTGAAGATTATGTTTCTTAATACGTGTCTTCATATCAACATATCTTTAAAAGGACACTAAAGAGAGAGCGGAAGTTCAGCTTTACTGGTAGATTATCCTATCACGATCACAAACATACCATTCTTACTGAGAACAGAGGTTTAATAGGCGAGAAAATAGCGAAAAACTGAAGGATAGGTGCTGTCGCGCCTTCGAATTTCCCGCACTACACGTTCGTGACGTTGGAGATCACAAACGCAGCCCGGCCGCGATTGGTCGAGAGCGATTTATTGCTGGTAATAAAACGAAAAATGAAATACACCTTAAACGTACACAAACAGCATTTGCCAACTTTTTAAGCCGTTTCAAGCGAGGACGTACAAGTTTAGCGCAAAATTACACAAGTAATGAGAAGAAATGGCGTGGCGCTACATGAGGTCATGATAGTTTTGTATTTCCGTTTGTGCTCCATGCATCATCGCGCGTGCCTTTTCCGCTCTACAGTGTTGCAGTGTTTGGTTGCGTGTTGCGTGGCTCGAAAAACGTTGACTTCGTGGGAAACAGCCAGAAAATGCCTCGTGTATGTAGTGTTGAGGGCTGTATCAACGGCGCAAGGTGCTTGCTCAGGGGCAGCGGCAGTGTTGACGCGACTGTGTCCTTTCATGTGGTGCCGCGAGATGAGCCCCGGCGTTCGCAATGGCTCAGTGCTCTGTGATGATAAAACGGCAAAAGAGCCAGAGAAACCGATGGTGTGCTCTCTGCATTTCTCGCCCTCGGATTATGTCTATAATCCTGCCGTCGGAATGTATCTTGGCGTGCCCTACAGGCCAGTCCTTTCTCGAGCAGCCGTCCCATCAATGTCGCCTTCATCAAATCCCCTACTGATGCCCCTGCAGCAGCAAACTGGCGGCGAGACACTACACGAAAAAGAAAAACAGAAAAAAACGAAAAAAAGACACAGAAAAACCGTACCGAATACGCGCGCAACTTTCTACGCTTGTTCTGTCGGAAACATCGTCGACTGGCGGACTGGCCACCTCGCCTTCCGTCGACGATAACGAGGCTTCGTTTCCCGTCGGCGTGGCCGGCTGCTCACCGCCATCGTATGCGGAAACACCTACCGCTTGAGCACGGAGGATCATTTCGTGCTCCGTTTCACTGAACTCGCTCAAATGCAGTCCTGCTTCCCTGGCGAGCTCTTCGTTCCAAGGTTAAGCGTCAGCAACGATATCCATCGCGGCCACAGAACACCTTAGCAAAAGTCGCAGCGAACGCAAACGCAGCGGCCATGTAGCCTATGATGGAGCGAGCGCCTCGGCCGTTTACGTAAGCGGTGGTGTATCATGCCGCCCTCTGATTCGCTGAGAGCAATGAAAACCGTGACGACACTGCTTCAGCGCCGAATCTGGGTTGAGAGAAATTGAGTAAGATATATATATTGTCTTTGTTTACGAATTTCTCCGCTAATAACTCATTTTTTTTTGCAGCTAACAAAATCTGCATGCATCCCTGAAGGTCCCTCTTTTATTCCAGCTGAACGTCCTGTTTCTCTTTCGTGTCCCTTTAAATACAGCGTTGTCTGGGTGAAATTTTCTTTCTGATAACGAATTTGATTTCGTGGCTTTTAAATGCCAAGCATTTCTTGGCGAACATTGGCGAGTCAAGTCTGCCCTCGCCGACGCCACGCTGCTATAGACACCCAAAGCCAGACGCGCCCACTGCCATCATGACCAACGCTTCAAACATTGCCGTTGGTGCCGTTCTGCAGCAAGTCATTGACAATGCGTGGCATCCATTCGCTTTTTTCTCCTAGAAACTGAAGCCTGCGCAGTCCCGCTACAGTGTGTTCGGCCGTGAATTACTCGCCGTTTACCTAGCTATCAGACATTTTCGCCATTTCCTAGAAGGCCGTGCATTTACTGTTTTGACAGATCACAAGCCCCTTGTGCACGCAATGAATCGTTCGGCGTCCTGTTACTCGCCCCGCGAGATTCGACACCTTTCCTACATCTCCAAGTTTACAACAACGTTCCGCCACATCAAGGGCGCCGAAAACGTTCCAGCAGACGTTCTGAGTCGCGTCAATGCGGTTTCCACGTTGACGTCGGAGCCTTTCATCATCGATGTCAACTTACTCGGCAGTCAACATCGTGACGATACCGAACTTCATACACTCCGGAATTCGTCAACATCCCTGAAATTGGAGGACGTCGTTGTCACTCCAGGTGCTACGTCCGTCGTCTGCGATACTTCTACCGACACACCTAGACCCTACATTCTGGCATCCCTTCGCAGACGTCTATTCGGAACCGTGCACAACCTGCCGCATCCTGGCATACGCGCGACACAGAAGCTCCTTTCCAGTCGTTTCGTTTGGCCTCGCCTAAACGCGCAAGTTCTTCATTGGGTTCGCAGCTTTTTCTCGTGTCATTGCTCTAAGACCCCGGGTCATCCCATTCCGCCTGCCTTTTGTTCCACGGCTGCTCGTTTTGACACCGTACACCTCGACCTCGTCCGTTTTCTCGCACCTTCGAAAGGTTACTGCTACCTGCTGACATGCATCGACCGCTATACACGGTGGCCAGAAGCTACACCTATATCCGACACCTCAGCGCCCACTGCTACAGCAGCTTTCGTGTATACATGGATTGCAAGGTTCGGCTGCCCATGCACAATAATCACCGATCGCGGTCGGTAGTTTACTCAGCACTCTTCAACGAGCTACTCAAAGTACTCGGAACGACACGTTTTCGCACGACTGCTTACCGCCCGCAGTCCAATGGACTTGTCAAACGTTTTCACAGGCATCTCAAGGCCTCCCTTATGGCGCATGAATCGCCGGAGAAGTGGGTTCTACATTTGCCTCTCGTCTTATTTGGTATCAGAGCCGCACTCAAGAGCGACCTAGGTTGCTCCTGTGCTGAGCTAGTCTACAGCACTCACCTACGCCTTCTATGCGATTTCTTTGTCGCCACCAGCAAAACACCTATGCCATCACCTGCTGACTACGTTGCCGAACTGCAATATTTCTTCAGTAAGATACGCCCCGTGCCTACACGTTTACAAGAAGCAAGGTCTCCATACGTTTCTTCCGCACTCAACTCTGCTACCCTGGTTTTCGTTCGTAACTCTGCCGTGCGCACCCTTTGCAGCCACACTACTCCCGGCCATATTGTGTTCTCGAGCGTCGTCCGACGACTTTTGTCGTGAATGTCAACGGCCGATCAGATACAATTGCTCCGGAACGTCTCAAACCCTCCTACATTGAAGCACCCGCGCCATCGGCCACACCATTGTGCGACGCAACCCTGCTGCATCCATCGACGCCACCTCCGTCCGTGACACCCAAGACCAACGCCAAGATCCGCCGCGTCACGTGGACATTTCATCGTTCGTCGAACTTTCCTACTCTCTAAGGGGGGGGGGGGGGAGGGAATAAAAATATAGGAGGGAGCATTACATCACGCAGCCAGCCTTGGCAAGCGAACGCTTCTTGTAGCCAGCAGTGGTGGCCCAACACGTGACCTTTTGTGTCGAGATCACGGAGAATCGAGATTTGCCGAGACGTTTGGTTACTGGTAGTTTTTATCACAACCTACTGAACTCCAGACCTGCACAGATCTCCCTGCTCCAGCACGCCTGGTCTAGTTCACCCCTTTTGCGCTAGGGATAGAACGTAGGAGCAGAGTGGCGCTAGTTATAACCTGTTGGCTGTCGTCTGCTTCTGCGATCTGTTCCAGCGCTCGTGCCGCTATTTCGGCAGCCACAGATCGTTTACATTGTTTGTAAACGCATAAATTCACGAAAATAAATAAAGAAAACAAAATTTGCGAATGATTGCTTCTCATTTCAATCACGAGATACAGTAGGATGAGCGGTACACGAAAGGAAACAACGAGTACAGCCGGCAGACGGTAACATTTCCTCCCGTTGCCTTCGCAGTAGGGGGAAAAAATCCGATTACCAGAATATTCGTGGGATAAAACATAGTACAACGGAGTAATAATGAAATACAATAATAAAGAACTTGATATATTGATATGAGCAAGGAAATTTAAAAGAATCACGCAGACGATATGTATACGCAGACCACACACGAACTGCGTGAATCAGCACACGCTGCAGAAGGCATGTAACTTCAGCCTTGGCTACATGCCGTTTGCTTGAGTTAATTACAGATGGAATAACGTGAACGATCACATTATCGTATACTGCTGTGTGCCATCATGTAAATCAGAACAAAGCAAGGACTCTAGCATCAGTTTTCACAGTTTCATAAAAGCTTTGCGATGCATATTTGACGGGCTGAACAAATACAACAATCACTCGATCAATTAGTTTTTTGTTTTTTGTTTCTTGTGTGGAGCGGCGCGAAATTTCCGCATAATGGCAAACTTGGAAAGAATTCGTGTACTATTTTACGCGTTATTACATAGCACTACAATGAGTACACTTAAACAACTTTGACATACTAGCAGTTGTCTTCACAAGAAATTGTCACATATGCTAGCAGTCCGCTACAGAAGAGCAGGCGCTCACATTCGAACGCCGCCCGTCGAGTAGCAGACGAACAGGTTGTAAAGGCGCCACCTATGGCCACCGGTTGAACGAAAATGGGCGCAAGCGGCTCCCATAGAAGCCGGATATCTGTGCAGGTCTGGAGTTTCAGTGGGTCGTGGTTTTTAATCGGTGCGCGCTCGGCCGGCAGCTGCTCACATGTAGGAAGGCAAAAGATTGTTCCTTGTTTTGTTTCTTCCCCTTGTTTTGTTTTTTCGCCTTGTTTTAGATGCGAGAGCATCTTATGCTCGGAGCAGTGTCCGTTCTGCGGCGTCCGCACCCATACTGTATGCGCATGCGCAACTCTCCCTCATTCTCCTCTCCTACGCAGGTGCGCGCTCTCCTCCTCCCCTCTCCCCCTCTCCGCCACAGGTGCGGCGCAGCAAATCATTGCATATAACTCTCTCTCTAACTCTCTCCCTCTCTCTGTAAGGGTACGCCGGTAGGTGGCGCAAGTGTCGCGGCGCAGTATAATGTGCACGTTCCCTGTGCTTCCGTCACCGATTCCTAGCCACGGAGTAAGATAATCAGGAGCGCCGACTCCGCCGCCGCGCAACGCATTTGCTCGAGACAAACCGTGCAACGCAAATTATATAGGGTTCCTCGATGCCAGCGCCGCCGTTCAGGGTGGTGCCATCCTTTGACCGCACCCGTGCCGCCGCTTTCTCGCTGCGACGCCATCTTGAGTCACAGCGAGCGGTTGCGAGTGCTTGGTGCCGGTGCTTAGTTCGAGACACCGTGCGCGCGGATGCTTCGCTGACGCGTCTACTTGCTGGACAGTGTTCAGCCGCATGAATGACAAGCTTGTCAAGTGCATCCAGTCGACATGACGGGCTGTTGTCGTTGTTTACGCTTCCCCCGGGACCCAGAGCGAAGGAAGAGATGGGAAGCCCAAGTAAAGCGGTATCACTGGAAGGCAACGGATAGCTCCTACATTTGCGAGGTAAGTGTCAATAAAGTTTAGACTATCGCATCGTGTTTTTCATTTAAATAAGGAAGTATTCTCTGATCCTCGCTCACGTACCTACGTTCGCTCACGAACTAAGCACTGCACCGATGCTGAGTAGCCTATGGGGCTCTTGCGTTGCCCAGGAGGCGCTGCAAAAATGGTGCAAAAAAGCGCCCTCAATCCGAAACTGGGTAGTACCAAGCTCGGTCGTCTGCTTCGGGAAGCACGTTTACAATACGGACCCGCCACTTTCGGTTGTGTTGTACCACGGCTTGCAGCGAATATCGGGCACCGAAGATTTTTCCATGGGTGGCATGCTGCGTAAAGGCAAGAAGTTATGCAACGCCGAATACGTGTACGCCGTTCAAGAAATAAGCGGTGCAGTTTTCGTGCGGTGTCAATCGCAAGTGAAGCGAGTCACGCACGTGCGAAGTTGAACTTCAGGTAAGGTTTGCACGCTGCTAGATTCAGGCATACAAACGCGAGGAAATGCTTTCTATAAATGAATTCACAGCAGCGATAAGCAGACATGTGTACGGAACTGCTCGAGCGCACGACGGTACGCGCCGCGACGGCAGCGGTCTTTCAGCATGCCGCGGTGTACGAACTGCTCGCGCGCACGATCGTACGCGCCGCGATGGCAGCGGTCTTTCGATATGCCGCGAAACGGCGGGTCCTCCTGCAATCTTTGTTGACTGCATGCCGCTAGACAAGTAGTTATGCCTGCGCTGTAGTAGCGGCCATCTGTCTAGCAATTGATAAATAAGCTCGCAGTTACGTACGTACGTGCCAATCGTGCTGCAGCGCGCGCTCGTGCACTGCTCGCTTGATGTAGCTTTTAATGACAGCGATCGAACATCGATGTGCTGTAATCAATACTACCTTGCTGTGCTGCCTCAACGTGCTGGCTTGAGGTCAAGGATGAGCACATTCACCTCTCTAACCTGTGCTGCTGGTAGTGGGGTAGTGAATTGTCACCGAATCAGCCCAACCATTTGTGGTCATTTGCATACACGTGGTCACTTCACCACTTCGCACCGGTCGAATTGTTAATTGTCGCTGTGGCCGGGTCTCGAATCGTGAATCACCAGCCATGCCTGCTGCTATGTCGGTCTTCCATTTCGCTTACCCAGCGCGACGAACTGCAGTTATCCAGCGCGCCCAACGCTCCGCAGCGTGAGGCCATGAAGGAAAACGGTAGAATCAGATGTTGGGATTCAGGCTTTCTTGTTCATGGCAGCCCACGACGCAGCAGTAACGACGGAGACGCTTTTTCGAGGCTCAGCAAGGTCTCTCCGGATCGGCGTCGCCGATGTCTTCTGCTTCCAGCATTACGTCCCACGGCACACGGAGAGTCCGTTTTCGTAAAACTATAGGCTGCGGCCAGCTCGCAGCCTGGTCGCCATGGTCTGTGAGAAGTGACGAGCCTTTTCGCATTCGAAACAGGGCAGAAAAAAGTGCGAATCGACGCAAAACGCGGGCTAGAAACGTGCTTCGCCAAAGCCAGGGCTCAATACTATCCAAGCTGGTACTACCCAGATGACGTTTTTCGCCGCCACCAGGCGCCGCTACTATACCTCAATCTCCAGCGCAAGACGCACATGGTTTGCGAGCGCGCGTCGCATAGGCTTTTACCGTTTTGATCGGCGCAGTCTATGCAAGTAGTACCCTTATTTTAAGAACTGACGAAAATGCTTCGCCGCGAAATAGCCTTACATTAGCTACAAATCATCATGTAAACCACCTATTTTACTTTTTCACGGGAAGCACACATCGCGTGTCTCTTTTTTTCCCCTCAGTTTCTTTTTTCGATACTCGTTATATGGGACTAAATAACGCCGTGCTTCTTCTGGGGAGAGCGGCTGTTGTGTACGTGGCAAGCGAAGCATTGTGATTTTCTCTATTCTCAGCAGATATCTTGCGGATCTCAGGTTGTTACGTTATATAGCTGATTTTTCAGACGAATATATTTGTAGCGTGGTGCTCGTAAGCCGATGGTCATTCGTGCTCATTCCCGATCGTAGTGGGTACTGTGACGGTCTTTAAATGCCTGTGCACGGTATGCCCAGGTGTAGTAGAGTTAAGGGGCATCATGGGACCAAAATGTTTCGGTGCTTTCTGGCATGGTGTCTGTTGTAGCCTGTGCATTTCTTCGAAACGTGTGAAGCGAGGTAATACAGCCTTACTTCTGCGAAAATTTATTTTTAAGCACTGTAATGGGTTCTCTGTACTTACAAGGCAACTTTTCATATCAATAATCACTTTTGTTGTTTTACTTGTACTTAGAAACACTTCGAAGAGGACCAGTAGGAGGGAAATCGACAGGATGGGCGCCGTCTGTTAGTCAACAGCCCTACATCATCATGGACTATATTTTCGAAGTGAAAATCATTGCTAATCTGTATTTGACTGTCTTAGTTTCATTTACGGTTTTTGTACATGATATGTATGCAGTGTTGTTTATTTTTTCAATGTAGTTATGTGTTCTAATGGTTATTTATAAAATGTTCTGTACTCGCCATCGATGTGTTTGGCTGATGCGACGTATTCGATGGTAGCTCATGTATTCTGCTGGATATCTTGATTAATATTGCCCGTGGTTGCTTTTTCTTGTTTGCATTCTCGTTTTCGATTTATATTGTGTGTAATAAGGTTGATGTACTCACTTGAACCCCCCCCCCCCATGTAATGAATAAATTAAAAAAAAAACTTTCACTATCCCGAATTGTGTGTCGAGCCTACCTTGCGATTTTTTTATCTCGTCTTTCAACATAACCTTCAGGCGGCACACAGTACGTATAATTTTTCATGTACATATATCTCTTTCATGATTGATTGTACTAGACATTATAAGTAAATGGATTTTGTGCATCGTTTGGTTTCTTGTGTACTACGCAAGATTGACACAGACAAGTTACGTTACATGTTTCTCTACAGCACTAACTAAACCTTATTTTCACAGCGCAGTTATTTTTACACCAGCTTAATCCGGTCAGCACACAGTTTTGTGGGCAAAAAAAGCAAAATTGCCCGTAGATATCATCAAATAATTGCAACGAACGCGAAGAGCACGCGCAACGCAAGGGAAACAAACCGCCGTGGCCGAGTGGCTGGCTACGGTAAAGGAGGCGTGACGTGAAACCAAAATACAACAGCGAAAAAGAAAAACTTCCACACACAGGGGGTTGCAAACCTTCTACACCAAGCATCGAAGCGCAAAAAAATAGTGCGTATTTCAAACATACACACGGCATATTAAATGTAAATTGAATTAGGCAACTTGGGGCATGTTCCCGGCGCCATACATTTACGTCTTGGACCTTCGACGAGTTAACGGCTATTGGTTATAAAGATGTGCAGATGCGATACCGATAAAAAATCCTCATCAAGGCAAAGCACTTGGAAGTGCGCCGCGAGTAACACTATTTATGAACGTAAGCGTAGCTGAGTCTCAGCTCGTGTGACTCAATATGGCGGCGCCAGCGGGGTTGCCTCCACCCTGGACGGCGGCGCTGGGCATCGAGGCACCCTAAAGTTATACATCGCGTAGCGCCATCTATCGAGGCACGTGGAAACACTCAACAGCTTGTTTCCATGTGCGCATGCGTTGAGTAGCGCAGACCGGCGGCGACGGCGGCGCAGAACGGGCAGCGCGGCACCCGCAGAGCATGTCGTCTGCTACAAACGTGGGCCCTCGGCAGTCTCAATTTGACAGCAATGCAACACAAAAAATATATGCGCACAAATAATAAAAGCGCAAATAAACACGTGTTAGCGCTTTTATGCACGCATACGAAACATTTTTAGATATCTTTAGAGGAAACAGAGAATAAATGTTGCTGTACAAAAAGACAACAGAAGTACTTGTTTTTCACTCCTCTACGTCTGCGCGGATGCGAAATTTTCGTCTTCCTCGCTTTGTTTACCATGTCTGCAGTATTTTTATTCATGCCTCACGGAACAAGGTATCTTGATACTTGTGTGTGAAGAGACTGAGCAACAGGACAGCGTTTTGTTCCCGGCTGTACATTTGTGTATGGCAAAGGACGCAAGAAGTTTTCGCTCTTCGCTTCGCCATCTGATATTTACTACTGCACCAGTGGCGTCAAAAAATTCCTGAAAGTAAGCTAGCGCTTAAAGCAATGGAGAAAATATGTGCGCGACACTTCGAGAAGCAGCTTATTTTGTAGCGTTAGCTACACTGGCCTAGCCAAGCCCGTTTCGCGCGGCACATCAAGAGCCGTGCTGCGCATGCGAAAGGATCAGTGATGTCACACGGCTTGCGCACCGGAGCCACCGGAGCCGGCACCTCTCGCGCACTGCGCCGCCGCCGCGCGCGACTCACCGCCGCCGGTCTGCGCATTCCAGAGGAGTGACGTCGTAGCCGTGGTAGACGCACTGGCGCCGGCGCGCGCTCGCTGTGCAGTCGCCGTCTGACACTGCGCTGGAGCCGCTGCGCTTCTGACTGGCGTTTGCCAGTGTGGTATAGCCATGGAGGAGAGCGCAAATGCTGCTCAACAGCGCAGAACGGAGAAGCTTGACTCATCGGATCCCTAAGCGGTTGAGCGTAGGAGACAACCAGGAAAGCTAAGAATAATCAGCTGAACTTTTGCTAACGCTACGTATATCCTGGCATAGCCGAGCTAAGCCACTGCAACCTTTTTGGTAGTTACTTCAGCAAAGACAAAGTCGATGTCCTACTAGATCTAAAGAAAGTGCCTCGACTTCGAAGCGGAGCAGTTCCTTCAATTTGTTTAGGGAAGCCTGGCGTAGCTCCATGATGCTGAATGCCAGGAGGAACCAGAAGACGCCAATGCTAAAGGACGGGAGGAGCTCAATTTAAGTTTGTCTACAAATACGCACTGTGCAGGTGCCTTTTCTTGTCCAGAGATATGCCGTAATGTAGAGAAAGGGAAAGAAAGACAAGGAGGTTAGCCAGTGTAAATACCGGCTGGCTACCCTTAAATTCTCAGCCTTGCCTTCGAGATGATTCCCCCAGTTATGCAGACACATAATCAGAGCTTCTCTTGTGAAATAATGAGCAGAAAACACTGGCAGGAATTAGTAATTATTATGTTTAATGAGAATGTGGCGATTCTGCTCGTAAGAGAACCGGGCGACATGAATAGCACCGCGAAAAACAAAGAAGCAAGTGAAGCATCTTAGCACTTGATGCGTGCTCAGATAAAAAAAGAGTGACAAACGTCAGCTTTTGCATAAAAACTTCTTTTCGCTGCCGTCTGTCGTTGCTTGAGACCACCTGAACTGCCACTATATCGCCTTACCATTTGCTATAGTTTTTCTTTCCGTCTTCGTTTATTTTTTGTTCCTGTGCCTTGTAAAGTTCCATGTAGGCCACCTGACAAATGCCCTGCATTTGGCCTGTATAAAATAGATTAAGTAAAGTGATACATGACTTGTTTCTCCTGCTAACGTCACTCCGTGAACGGCAAGATCTATGCGCGCTACATGCGTCAGGCTTGCGCGGAGCAGCTGACAAGTAGGTGCCGCGAGAGAGCCACCGCGCCTTTGCTCCTTCGGTTTGTCGGGCCCGCCCTTCCGCTGCAGAGTTTTTCATCATTCGTAGCGCCGTCTGGCGCACACGCAGTGAAGCAGGAGCTGGCGTTTCAGAATGTGTCCCTTCCAGAGGAGCAGAGTCAGCGCTCCTGTCTTATCTCACTCCGTGTTCCTAGCGCACCGACGCAAGGAATCACGTAAGATATCTAAATAAAGACGCAACAACCTCGTACAAACGTCTCCTCTCTTCTCAATACATTCTCTCACTGTAACTTTCATTGGGTTGTGTTGCCAAGTGAAACGAAACGGAAACTCGATGCGCACCCCCCACCATGCTTTCGCATCCCACCATGGTTGCCCGTAGGGTGAGACAATGTGATTTTTTGTTTGTGTTTATTTTAAGAGTTTCAAATGGTTTGGACTGGGTATTGAAAAAAAAATTCAACCGGGAGTACTAAAATATACCGCGCGCTCTTACGATTCCTCCGTGCTCTGACCTTTTCATCACGTGTTGGGCCACCACAGTCGGCGACAATCGCGTTGCGGTATACTCCCTCCTCTATTTTCCTTCCTCCATGGGGGTAGCCCTCTGTAGCAGCAGCAGCATCGGCGTCGCTTGAAAATTACGTAGACGCTCGCGTCTACGCGAGGCACGAGCGGCTGGCACGTACCGGCAAACTAGCGTTCCGAAAGAGATTATAAAAATGCTACGCTAAGAGATCGAATGTCGGCTTTTGTTCTCCCGCGAGAGCCCGAGACTCTACCGGTCTACGTGGTCGCTCGTCGCCACATATCTATCTATCTATCTATCTATCTATCTATCTATCTATCTATCTATCTATCTATCTATCTATCTATCTATCTATCTAGGCGCCTACGTCTTTGTGCTCTCATGGTCGTTTCGTTAACTTGGTATGTACCAAAATTGGCATACTATGACAAGAGTATATGACGAACATAAATGATATGTCATGACATGAATGTCATGAGATGCGTGTCATGTAGGGATTGAAACAGCCGCCTACGTATCGGGGCTCTCATGGTAGTTTCGTTAACATGGTAGGTACGAAAATTGGCATAGTATGACAGGAGTGTATGACGAACATAAGTGATAGGTCATGACATGCGTGTCATGTAGGTCATGACAATGACACACCAAAAAAGTTTAACTCTCAAAAATCACTGAAATGGGTTCGGACGTGGGCACTGAGTGAAGGAAACACTAAAGGATGCTGGTAGAAGTCATAGCCATACCATGACTCAGCAAAAACGACAACGACTCAGCGAAAAAAGATTAACACTCTGAAACTAATGGAATGGGTTCGGATGTGGTACTAAGTGAAGGAAAAGGCTAAAGGTTGATGGTCAAAGTCATAGTCATGAGCGTGACTAAGGTCTCTTAGGGGTAGCTAAAAGGACTCCTGAGGACTCATGACATGAATATAATTACATGCGCGTCATGTAAGTTATGAAAGAGCCGCCTACGTCTTGGTGCTCTCATGTTCGTTTCGTTAACTTGGTAGGCTCCCCGCACTCTGCTTCGCATAACATCGATTCCCACAGGGCGTGGGATCTGCCGGCTTTTTTCTTCTATTTATTTTAATCGTGCTATTTTAGCCACCACGTACCGAAGTGCACGGAATTCTTTATAGAAGCCTGGAAGAAACTGACAATTAGCTGGGGTAATTTGATCTAGGTTGCACTGGTATAGGTGAAATTCAACTCTTCTCTGGGGCTCTGTCGGGTAAGGACTGTTGCCGTGGGCTCGCCGGCCCAGTTGCTGCGCCCTACACCTCGCCGTTCTTCAGGCTGCGTGCCGGGTCAATGTGCATGGCGGCGTAGGACGCATGGTCGGTGTTTGTCTTCTTTCTTGCGCCCTTCCGTTGCTCTATTTCGCATTCCCCAGGTGCCCTACTAATAAAACCTGCCAGAGAGAAACTTAAGAGGTGGATCTTGGGGGCTCTGGTCTGAATACATCTGAACGGAAAAATCGTTTTCTGGTTTTGCACTGCACGAAATTCGGTTAGGTTTGCTGCATTTTAAAGAAAAGGTTAAGTTCAAGCGACTGTTTTAGGCAAAACTGAGATTTATGAAGTCTGAGAACTTACACTTTGAGAGAAAGAAAATTACAAAATTTAGACTCAGTATCTTAAAAATTAAAAACGCTATCAGAATTATGGAAACTGCATCTAATAGCACATCTAAGACGAACGAAAATGTTGTTTTCTATATGACTCTGAAATACATCACTAATACGTGAGGAATACTTCTACAATACTCTGGTAAATGTTGTAACACATTCACGTAAGTGATGAGTCCCCTGTCTTCGAGCGTGCCCTTACCTCACAGCCGACCCGACTGCGCCCTTCGGTGTCCCTTCATCGTCTGATCAAGCCGACGTCTTATCGCTGTCTCAGGATGTGTTTCGGCTGGAGAAGTTCTTGTGCTACTTTCTTGGCGATTCTTATTTTATTCGCAGTCTTCATCCCTGTATGTGAATGAATTCCACCGTCTGTCTGCACAACACAACTTCTAATGATTTTCTTTATACAAGAGCTTTTGTGACCTTTCAACTTTGAGAAGCGTACATTGTTTCATAGACCATATTCTTTTTTCGGATAACCACTGTTACAAATTTGGCGTTTGCTTGGCGTAGGAGTGGCTTCATGTAATGGAGCTTTCTTGAATCTTGTCATCTAGAGTTAAAGAATCTGCTAAGCCAGACTGCTCACGCGACTCGAATAAAAGTGTTTATTCTGGAATGTGCACGAGCACCAGCAATTACGCGTGACTGGAATGTTCTGATAAGCTTTGTTAATTGGCCCAATGACTTGACCTGTAGACGAGATTCTGACGACCAACGACATTGCTCGCCGCTATCATTGTGCTTAAAATGTCACTTTTCTTTTTGGACACTCTGTCGCCCAATAAACAGGTAAATATTTAAAACAGTTCAATTCACGTCACCACAACGTTACATCTGGTAGAGGTGCGAAGTATTTAGTGTATTGTCCAAACATGCATTCCCACCTTCATTATGTATTTAATGCTCGTAAAGTGCCTTCAGAGTAACAAAAGACAAACAAAATTCCTGCAGGACTCTTCTCAAGAGAAATACCGGCATTAATGCAATTAGCAAAGGCATGTAGAGGCACACCATATTGCCACTGTCGAAAAGCAGCATATACGAGTTGTGTAATGCAGCCGGACTTCTCTCTCGTACTTCCCTCTGGACACGCCGCTTTATCTAGCGGCACCGCCGCGAGTCTGCGCATAGCCTTCGAGATGCGTCGGGCACCAGTGGATGCGAACGCTACATCATGTATGAGGCGTGTAGTGCAGCCGGAGCCTTCTGTGGCACGTTTTTCTAGACAGGCTGCGCTATCGGCGTCACCACGAAGGCCGTGCGTGGCCTCCAAGATCAGTGGAGCGCTGGCGAACGCTACCAGCGCACCTTCGTGACTCAGTTCTAGAGCACCGGGCTGCTTCGCTTGAGATACGTATGTGACGCGGATTCAATTCCGCTAGCACTGCAGAAATTTTAAAGATTTGTTTTCATTAAACAGCCGCGTCAAAGAGGCTAGATACGGCCGTAGGCGATATGCAGATTCATAGAAACATACATACCGCAAAGAGAGCAAAGTTTCACATTAATGCTAATCGCCTTAAAATATGACACTGTTAGTTTCTTAAACGGACACTAAAGCAAAACACGAAATCAGGTTAGACGGGTAAAGCGTTCTTTTAAAACACTGTTGTCGTAAATTTCGAAATGATGGGTTGAACATTAGAAGAAAAAATGAACGTCAAAGTTTCAGTTCTTGAATTTCGCGCCGAAACCTCAACACCGGTACGCCACTGTGACGTCATGGTTTCAAAGTATGTTTTCGTATTTAGGCCGTGCTGGCTCAGCAAAAGTCCTCGAAACTCTCCATGTTGAATCTATAGCTACTTTAGAGCACAATGTAGTCTATCTTTACCGCTAAAGAATTAACTGGGCCCTAGAAGTCGCTGTCAAAATCCATGACGTCACAGCGAGATAGTGCGGGAACCTCTAGGAGGCATCGCTGCCCGCCATTTGTTATCGCACTTTTTCTGGCTTACCAAGCATTTCAGCATGTTAAGAGTGGTGTTTTTGATATTGTATAAGGTCTACAATTCAGAAAAAATACAGAATGAATACAGAAAAAAATCTTTTTGTTTTCTTTAGTGACCCTTTAGGTTATATTTCATTTTTAGGGTAAAGTTCCAGGTGGCGCTATTGGCGGCCTGTTAACTTGCCTGTGCGCCCACAAAATAACTCAGAACGACGGACCAATGGCCTTTCGCCGGTGGAGTGCACTGGTGAAAAAGTAGTGCCAGGGTCTGCGCTTGCCTCGCTCGCCTCGCTCCCCAGTGCATCTAAATAGGTGTTGCCTTGCTCCAAGAGAATAGCGTTGGGTGCCTTTTAGCGTTCTTGCTGGTGCAGATGCGGTCTCTGAAACGCTGTGTGCGCGCGTGTGCACGCGATGGAGCATAAGCGCTCGTGCGTGCGCGTTAGTGGGCATCGGCGCCTTTTTAAGCGAAAGGCTTAACTGGCTCATTAGTCCCGGAATGTGACCATCGAGGACAACACTAGTGGTAGCAAAAATCAGAAAGCGGCATACTACACCTGTACCATTCAATAAAGCATGTAAAAGTGAATGAAGCACCAAGCAGCTAGAAGTAATTAAGGGTAATGCATGAGTCCCAAAGACGAATTAAAAATAATTAGGGTAAATAACAAGACCAAAACACGGACATCATACGGCACCTTTACTAAAATGTGCTAAAATGAATTACTATGTAACCAAGAATATTTACGATTAATGAAAAATAATTAATGGTTGCGAACAGTAATACAGACAACTTAATATCAATTCGACACTCCATGTTAAGACTGGTCACACCAAATTAAGACTAAACAACACTTCCAAAGAGCAGTACAGACTAATTAGGATCAATTAAAGACTCCATAACAGCAAGTAGGAAAACAATTCAACTGAATTACGACCAATTATAAGTTATTTCTTTATTAATCTACATAAGCAAATAATCGCAAATAAAAAGACGTCAACCATTAAAGCTTTCGCCGTCAAAGACATCTTAGCAATCGATATGGGACCCCACTGAACGTTTTTTTATTACGCATTTAACTCACAAAGCTGAACACCCCCTTGATTAGCAACTTATCACCACACTGAACGACATTTTGAATGTTCGCGCCAGCCAACGCAGACACGCGTTTAAATGTTAGAGTACTCCCTACTAAAACTGCAGCGAAGCGGCCAGATTTCCTAAATAAATAGCGCACTATACTCGTATATACGCGATCTTATTTGTGATTGCGAAGCATTGAAGATACCTTTATTATTGTGCCGCATGCATAAAATTATTTCCTGTGCACGAAATTGGCGTGTTGGAATACGCCGTCTGATGTCGTTTTGAAAACCTTTATTACTGCACGCAGTCATCCTTGTCGAAGGAGCGGTGGTGTTACAGTCAAAGTTCTGTTCTTATTCCCAAGTATTAAATGCGGCTCGGAATATAATTGTACACGGACTAAAATACATCGCGGAGCACGATAATCGGGTTGAAAAGTGCGCTATACAGTGCTATTATAGGCGAGCCGTGGCGCTCGCCCACATGAAAGATAAGCTATGAATTAATGATTTCTTTAGGCGAAATAATTGACTCAGATATGCAAGACATTAAATATAATTAAAAGTAGAGCTTGATGAACTCACTAGTCCCCACTCAGTTAAAAACGCTCAAGGTTTTCATCCCTGCAAGCTATCCAGAAAGCATGACTATCTTTTAGAATGAATGCAGATTCCGACGAGAATACGCCACAATGATTACGTGTGCGTTTAGCGATTACGCTGCATAGCGCACGAGCACGCTGTAGCGTTCAGGCACCCCCGCCCCCCAGATGTATTGTCGCAGCGCTAATAGGGAGAAACCGCAAGTTTTTTGACGCAAGGCAACGCCTAACTAGGTGCACTAGGGAGCGAGGCTTGCTTGCCAGGCATGCCGCGCACGCGCAGACCAATGCTGCATTTTTCCGCAGGTGTGCTCCGAAGACGAGCAGCCACCGGTCAGGCGTTCCGAGTTATTTTGTGGGCACGTGAACGCAAACACTGCCACTGGGCTTTTTGAAGGGGAAACAACCGGCTCCGATAGAAGGCGTATTCCCGTATTCTAAAACGATCCTCGACCGGAAGCTTTTCCTCCGCTTCTCCGAGTTGACCACAGCGTCGCCCCTTGACTGAAGATTACGCTACTCTTTCCAAGAATTGCCGTGGATTTTCAATGAAGCGCAGCATCCGCTTCTGTATAAGTGTGGCAGTGCCGCTTACTTTCTTGAAAGTGCCTTCTCAGCGCAGCAGGAGCACACCGTTAAAGCTATAAGTTTCTTATTTGTTGATTCGCTCATTTGGTTGTTAGAAGTGTTAGGTTAAACAAGTAATTCATAAGTATTATTTTTCGTGCTTTTCAGTTTCTTGGTATTTTTGGTTAGATATAAGTAGGTAACGAGTGATTCCATTTTATTTTCTATAAGTAGGGTTACTTTTGTACGACGCCTTGTTAGTACAAGATAATGGTCGGTACTAGGAGGAACCTAGGCGTGCGTTGTTCTGAGTGCTAGCGTTCCTACGCGTTGGAAGAAACGCGGTTTGATTCAGTACGCAATGTAAATGGGGCAGTTTTTAACAGCGAAGCTGTTTAAGCCAGCCGTAATTTCTAGTTCGTATCAAGAAACTGCCGCGTCGTAGCCATGGCAACCAGGAGATGAAGGAGGAGACCATGTGCGCGCGCATGCCATCTCCTCCTCGCCAGCTTCCTCTCTTCCCAACTCCCGCCTCTCTTGTCTCCGCGCGCTGAGCAAGAAAAAAAAGCTGGAGTGGCTAGCCTCCAACGCGTTCGGCATCGGCAAGCAACAGCGTTCTTAGCACTGTGTCAACCTTGGTTAGCCTACCTGCGTTTGTGGCATGCCAGGAACGCTGTCGCTCGTAGTCTAGCGCTAGTCACGCGGAATGTCGCTAACGCGTTCGGCATCAGCAAGCAACAGCGTTGTTGGCACTGTGCCAACCCTGGTTACCCTGCCTGCGTTTGTGGCATGCCAGGAACGCTGTCGCTGGTAGTAGCCGACGCGTCCAGCGCTAGTCACGCGAAATGTCGCGAAAAGAAAGGTACCTTCGAAAATGATCGCTCGAGAATACCTTCCTACATGCGTAGTTAAGTTAAACCCAGTTGAGACCTCGCTGCAGCCAAGTTAATACCTAGCAGTAGCAGCCAGTAAGGCTTGACGATCGACAGTTTCGCTGTGCCTAAAGCCAGACCACACGTACGCTTGAGGACGCGCGCAAGCTCGCGTCTACGCGCCTTGCGACTGCCGCGCCCAGCGAGGAATGGCGGATTGTATCCACAAATACGCGCGACAGCACGCGCTCACTGGCCTCACGCCTGGCATCACTCGTTGACGCTTTGGCAGACGCCATTTCGTACTTCGTTGTTGACAGTGTTTCAGAATGCTTCGATATCTATAAACGAATTTGTTATATTTTTAGAGTTGTTAAATCAGCACAAAAAGTGATGAAGAAGCACTTTCTTGCATCGTATAAATCTGCTTAACTGAAAGTTGAATGTAGCGCGCCGTCGCTGCGTAGCCAGGCGCGCTGACGCGAGGCAGCCCAAGTGCACAATATCAGAGAGGAGCTGATGACCGAGATGGCGCCGCGTTTCGACGCGTACGAGCCGTGCCGCACCATCTGCGCATGCGAGGGCGCGCAGACGCGAGCTTGCGCGCGTCCGCAAGCGCACGTGTGGTCTGGGCTTAAGCTTTGCACGGCCGAGTGCAAACTTGCCCGTTTTTTTATTTGTAGAATGTGTGTCCTAGGGTTGCGACTAGACTCTGTAGAGCAGGAGAAGGATAAGCTAGCTGAATAGGTTGGGAAGCTACAAAATTAACTCCATAGCGAACAGAAGCAGAGGAAAGTGATAGGAGATAAGCTGAGGGCCACCATTCCGCAAAGCAATGCTGAACGCTTCGATGCGAGCACCGCGTACGCCGTTGGATTCCAAGCGAGAACAGCTAAGGTAGCCGAAACCACCACACGTGGAATCAGTGGTGGAAACGTTAGTGATGGACGAAGCGGCTACCTCTGACATGCCGGCCACGGATGAACACAATAGAGTGAAGGGTGAGGACGGCACTGGGGGGAGAGCATCGTGGCCTCAAGTGCAGCTTTCAGCGAAAACGAGGAGGAAAACCATCGAGTTATCTTTGCTGAGGATTTACATATGCGTAAACGTAGAACCGCTGATAACAGAGGCGGTATATGCAGTCCAGATTAGAACGCTTCCGGGGAAACCGACTAAGCAAATGATAGCGAAACCCAAGCAATACATGAGGTGATGATGATAATGATGAGGATTTATTGACATGCCCTTTGCAACGGGGCGGGGACAAAGAGTCACCTAGCCTGCTTGAGTTACTCAGGTATGCTATGCATGCTTTTCAATCAAGCATTTTTGTATATATCTCTTTAATCTTTGTTCGCTTCCTCAAAACTTCTCTATCTACATTGTACCACTTGAGAAGAGGTTTATTGGCGGTGTCCGTCAAGGACGCTACGAGTTCCAAGAACGGCGAGGCAGCGTGGAGCACCGTCTCCAAAAACACCAGCGACCAACAGCGCGAGCAGAGCGGGCCGAGCGTTGGCAATGCCGCTGGACGGAGGCCGTCTTCTTCTTCACAATCACCCCCGCAGAAAAAGAGCCATCCTGGCGACCTAAGTTGTTGTTGGCAGAGGGTCGTGGTAGGGCTTGAGACGCGCCACGTGGACGAGGTCACGTCCATGCCGGCGCATGTCGTCAGATGGAGAAAGTGGCTCGATGAGAAAATTCACCAGGGACGTTCGCTCCAAGACGCGGTAAGGTCCTTCGTACTTTGGAACGACTTTTGAGGAAAGGCCCGGAGTTTGGCAAGGAACAGCCAGCCATATAAGAGACCCTGGGGAATACGTGGGACTGGGCAGTGAGTCGGCGCGTCCTTCCTTCTGGCGCTGTTCTTGCGACGCAAAGATGCGCGCGAGCTGGCGGGACTCTTCGGCTTGTCGGGCAGCTTCATACACAGGTGGGCACTCGGAAGCGTCAGGATGGTATGGAAGGAAGTACGCGGTCCCAGTTACCATGATCAGATGCCACGTACATCGCGAGCATATCACCGAGAGTGCCGTTAAACCGTTCCGTGATCCCGTTAGTTTGCGGATGGTAAGCAGTGCTCGTGCGATGAATAATGTGGCATTCCGAAAGCAGAGCTCCGACGACCTCGGAGAGGAAGGCGCGACCTCTATCACGGAGAAGTTCTCGAGGAGCGCCATGTCGAAGGACGAAGCGATGCTGGACGAAAGAGGCTATATCCCGCGCTGTAGCATTCGGTAGAGCAGCAGTTTCGGCGTAGAGTGTCAAATGGTCCACAGCAACTATGATCCACCGATTGCCATCCGGTGTCATGGGAAGCGGGCCGTAGAGGTCAATGCCTACGCGATAGAAGGGTTTGGCAGGGCACGGAAGCGGCTGCAAGGCGCCAGGCGCACGTAAAGGTGGGAACTTGCGACGTTGACAGTCAGGGCAGCACTGAACAAACTTTCGTACAAAAGTGTATATTCCCCGCCAGTAGTAGCGATGGCTTATACGTTTGTAAGTCTTAAACACTCCGGCGTGGCGACGTTGCGGATCGTCGTGAAAAGAGGCACAGATTTGGGATCTTACGCTGCGGGGAATGACCAGTAGCCATCTACGGCCTTCGGGAGCGTAGTTGCGTCGGTGAAGCAGCTGATCATGAATGGCGAAATGAACAGCTTGGCATCGGAGGAATCGGGATACAGGAGTCGTCGATGATCCGGAAAGATAGGCGAAAAGAGAATCGATCCACGGGTCACGGCGTTCGGTGTCAATGGAGTCTAGGTCAAGAGATGACAGGGGGTGAGCGCAGGTGGTTCCGCAGGCCGAGGCGGGAGGTAGAGGTGAACGGGACAGGGCATCTGCGTCAGTGTGCTTGCGGCCACAGCGGTAGATGACGCGAATATCGTACTCCTGGATTCGGAGTGCCCAGCGTGCTAAGCGGCCAGATAGATATTTCAACGTGGCGAGCCGACAAAACGCGTGGTGATCTGTTACCAGATCAAATGGGCGGCCGTATAAGTATGGGCGGGACTTGTCAAGCGCCCATACCAGAGCCAAGCACTCTTTTTCAGTTACGCTGTAATTGGCCTCTGCTTTTGTCAGCGTACGACTCGCATAGGCGACCACGTATTCGGTATAGCCGGGCTTGCGTTCCGCGAGGACGGCGCAAAGACCGACCCGGCTGGCGTCTGTATGCACCTCAGTTGCAGCTGTCGGGTCTAAATGGCGAATAATATGTGGAGAGGTAAGAAGACGCCGCAGTGTAGCAAACGTGGTGTCGCATGCAGGAGACCAGGAGGAGAGGTCTGCGCCACCGCGTAGGAGCTGCGTCAAGGGCGACATGATCGATGCGAAATTGCGAACAAAGCACCGGAAATATGAGCACAGGCCCACAAAAGTGCGTAGTTCTTTGACGTTAGTAGGCTTCGGGAACTGAGCGACTGCACGAATTTTCGAGGGGTCTGGTAGAACGCCTTGCTTGGACACAGTGTGGGCAGGATGGTCAGCTCCCGCGCGGCGAAGCGGCACTTCTTGAGGTTCAGTTGCAGGCCAGCGTTGGTGAGACATGTCAAAACATGGCGAAAGCGAAGTAGGTGGGTCGGAAAGTCAGGCAAGAAAACCACGACATCGTCTGGGTAACAAAGACAGATAGACCACTCGAGGCCACGTAGCGTATTGTCCATGAGTCGTTCAAACGTGGCAGGCGCGTTGCAAAGTCCAAAGGGCATCACGTTGAACTCGTATAGGCCGTCAGGTGTAATAAACGCCGTTTTCTGGCGATCGGCTTCAACCATTGGAACCTGCCAGTAGCCAGAACGCAAGTCTAGAGACGAAAAGAATTCCGCGCCCTGAAGGCTATCAAGGGCGTCGTCGATGTGCGGCAAAGGATAGACGTCCTTGCGCGTGACCTTATTCAATCAACGGTAGTCAAAGCAAAAGCGGATAGACCCGTCCTTCTTGTGAACGAGAAAGACAGGAGATGCCCAGGGACTGTGAGATGGCTGGATAACGCCACGGCGTAGCATATCGTCGACTTGGTCGTTGATGACGCGACGCTCGTCGGCGGAGACGCGGTACGGTCGTTGACGCAACGGCTGGTGCAAGCCGGTGTCAATGTATTGCTGCACTTCCGACGTTCGGCCCAATTGCGGCTGAGACACATCGAAGGAATCTCTGAATTGGTGTAAAAGCTGAAGAAGCTCGGAGCGTTCGTCAGGAGTTAGTGTAGTAGCGTTGGAACCGGAAAACATATCACTCGACGACTCATCATGCGCTGAAAGGGGGAGGAGTTCGTGCGAGTCAAGATGGAAAGAGTCGTCTGGCACGGTAACCAAGAACGAAGAGTCAAGCTGTTCCACGCGGCCGATACATTCGCCGACAAGCAACGTAACCGACGCAGAAAGCGGATTATACACAAAAATATTGCCCATGCCGGCGGCATGTCAAGCGTTGCAAAAGGCATTGGAACGGCTTTGCGACTCATAAAGATATCAGATGGCGTAAAGAAGAACGTCGCATCGGTGACGGCATCGCAGACGACTGGGACAAGGGCAAAAGAGCCAGGTGGAATGTCGGTGTCGTCACGCACGACCAGTTTAGGCGGCTGATCAAGAGCGTCGTGGGATGGTGCGTCACACAGCGGCGAAATTTCAACTTCAGCTCGTGCGCAGTCGATGACGGCATTATGACGGGACAAGAAGTCCCACCCCAGGATGACGTCATGTGAGCAGGCAGGAAGAACACTAAACTCGACAATGTACAAAACGGCTTGTAAAAGCACACGGGCAGTACAGCAGTGTTGCCAGGTTTGGCTATTTATAGCCAAATTGGGCTACAGGAAAAAAATTTTGGCGTCGAAGTGGACGAGTTGGCTATGTGGCTATATTTGGGCTACTGAAAATCTGCGACTTGGCTTTGTTTGGGCTATAAGTGGAGCCCAATTCACGCTCCAGAGGTGGCTCTGATTGGGTAGAAAAAATCTCGAAGGCTATGTTTTAGCTGACTGAGCCGGCCGCGTTGCTGTGCGTGTGTGCGTGCGTGAAATGACCCCCCCCCCTCCCCTTTCTTTCCCTCTCTGCGCCGTTGTCTGAGCCGGTGGCTTTGATTTTTGATGCACTTCAACTAACACCCCGCTTGACCGTTATGCACCCGATCCGCGGGCAGCGGGATGAACCTGGGAGTAGTGGGTTGTTCACAGTACACTGTACTGACATGGGTATGCTCAGGAAGGGAGAGCAATAATTTAGGGTCGGGGTGGTCGGGCGATCGTGGCGCCGACATGAAACAAGGGAAGCACGGGTGGATGACACGCTCTCGTGTGTTCATGGCCATGTCTTCTGGGTGAATTATCGCGCCATGCACAGCTTTCGACCTACGCCACGTTTCTCGCGCGAAGCTTTACTGCCATTTTTCTTCTCCCGCTAGATAAATTTTTGTTCGTGCTTACATTCGAGATTAATTTCGATAGGTTTTACGTAAGATCGGATCCTCCTCAGAGAGGAGAATCCAAGCATGGGGCAGTGGGCCAAGTATGCGAGAACGTATAAAAAAGAATGGGAGCAAGACCCCGAGCCAAAGGTGGGTTCTGGTGCGTTAACTCCTAGATGGTTTACCCGTAACGTAACGGATGCAGATACTCATTCTGCTAATATCGAAACATTTTTGCCACGATGACATCAGTGCACCACGTCACATGAACTTCACCCACCGTGTTAGCTTAGCTTGTGAGGTGTCGCACTGCTGGCTCGAGGTCGCGGGTTTGATTCCCGGCCAAGGCGGCCGCATTTCAATCAAGTCGAAAAGCAGAAACACCCGTGTACTTAGATTTAGGTGTACGTTAAACAACCCGAGGTGGCCAAAATTAATCCGGAGTCCCCCACTGCGTTATCGCTCCCAATCATATAGTTTTAGAATAGGGTCCCCAAAGAGAAATAGCGTCAAAGCCACTGCGCATGCGCAAGGCGCAAACTGTGTTTCGGTTTTACGTCGGGCACGCTATTTCGTCGATTTAGCGGGAGCCCCAATAGCTGCCCCATAAGCTTTCGTCAACAAACATGGCGGCGCCCATCGAAGCAACGGCTCTAACCCAGCGCCAAACTGGGTTCGATTCGTGGTAACGTGTGAAGTTCGTAATGTCGGAGAAGTGATTACGGTTATCGCTTTCTGTCAACTAACATGTGTAATGGAGATTGATTCATTAACGCCGCTGATTCCGAATTCAATCGTCGATTTCATGGCTCGTAGGCCTAACACGGATTCACTTGGCTGGCTGAAGGTACGTAAAGTTGGTTACTTTAAACTAAGCGCAACAAGTTGCTTGCTGCTAATAGAATAAGTTCTAAATTGTAATTAAATGTGAAAACCCGAAAATCTAAATTACTATTCTTATCATAAAATGGTATATTTTATTTTAATATTTATAACAGCTTTTCTTTGATGCCATAGTGACGCTGCAAACACAACACGCTATCCACAAACGCAAAACGCCTATTAGAAAACTCTTCACTCCTGCATGCCCCAACGCTAACACCCGAAAAGCAATTTGGGGCCCCCTATACTAAAACTTTATTAGCACATCAACATGGTTTGTTTTTTGACAGTAACCGGTTTTCACATCATAACCACTGTTATCAATTGGTTGTTTACCTTTGTTCTTTATGCGCCTTCGCGGCTTTTACCATTTCGATTGAGCTACGTTCGAGACGTGCTCGTCGCCGAAAACGACTGCGCGCTTTTTACACTGGTGTGCCGTTTTGCGCAGTAATCTTTTAAAGCTTCGCTTACACCGATTAAGACAGTGAGTGGCATCAGTTGTCTGTCACTTTATTTAACGCATGTTCTTTCCATGCTAGAGACCTAAGATGGCGGCCTGGTTGATGTAAATGGACAATATATAGAGCATGTACCAGCTAAGCCGGGCCAAGCTACTTGAAAAAAAACGAGAAAAAAGATAGGACGATGAGACAAATTGTAGTATCAGCGAATGCCACGAGCGCATGCGTGAATCCCTGAGTGACATGACGTCACGCCACAGTTGACTACTTAAACGACTAACTCAATAAACCTGCGTTCATTCCTGTTTCGGCGTCTGTTACTTCAGTGGCGACGAGGTGATTAACCCCCACGGCCAGGGTAAAGCGTGGCAACGCATGCCGGGCCTCCTATTTTTGACGAAGGGGACGACAAGTGGGAAGCATATCAGGTGCGATTAGAAGCTTTCTTCGAAGCCCATGAGATTGTCGATCCGAAGAAGCGTCGGGCCTTACTCGTTGCCGCCCTTAGTACCAAGACGATAGACCTCTTGGCAGGGCGTTGTGCGCCTGACAGGATTCAGGATCTGACGTACGAAGCAGCAGTTCAAAAACTGGCTGAGCACTTTGCACCGAAAGGCAACGAGATAGCGAAGTCTTTTCGTTTTTTCACAAGGAATCAATAAGCCGACGAGTAGACAAGCGATTTCATTGTCGAGCTACGGAAGATGGCTAATAGGTGCAATTTTGGCCAGGCGGTAGATAGGATGCTGCGGGACAAGCTTGTTTGCGGTATACGGGATGCTGGAGTGCGTCGTAATCTGCTAGCAAGGCGCACGCTCACGCTGCAGGAAGCAGAGGATGCGGCGATAGCTCCTGAGATGGCGGCACGCAACGTACAGCAGATGGGGAGATGGACCAATCACAGAGGGCGTCCACGCAGTACGAACAAAGCAAGAGCGGCAGAAGTTCGTCAGAAGGCCGCAGCCAAGTCGGATGGCTGAGTCCAGCAACGAGCACCAGACCGGCTGCCCTTGCTGTGGTAGCGACTCCCACAAGACCGCCAAATGCAGGTACCGCCGCGCTGAGTGTTTCTCTTGTCGGCGGAGGGGACACCTGGCTGCAATGTGCAAATCGAAGCCACGCCAAGAAAATGTAGCTCATTGTGAGGAGTCCGTCTCCGACAGCGAGGACTACGGACAGTTCCTGTTACACCTCCGTGAGTCGTCGAGAGGACTGGTCGGGCCTGTATGGCGAACGCTACAGTGGAAAGGGGTGCCCGTGAAGATGCAAGTGGACACCGGATCACCCGTGTCAATAGTGACATCGCCAACTTACGCCCAGCACCGTCACCGTTGGCCCATGCTCGACAAGTCGTCGTTTCAACTGAGTTGCTTCCTCGGTAGACTACCCGTGAAAGGACAGTTGGAAGTTCCTGTCACCTACGCTGGAAAAACCGTCAACGCGACGCTAGTGGTGCTCGGCTGCTCAGGTCCAAACCTCTGTGGGCGAGACATAATTCAAGCATTCCAGCTGACTGGAGGCCCAGTGCTCAACATGGACGTCAACGACGGTAAGCCGCCCGCTGCTGACGAAAATTCTATTGCTGCCACGCTGAGGGCAGAATATGCCGATCTGTTTTCTCCAGGGCTAGGATTAATCAAGGGGCCTCCGGTTCATTCACAGTTGCGCGAAGGAACCATACGGCGATTCTCTAAGTCCCGTTCTGTACCGTACGCGCTTCGAGAACCGGTAAATGAAGAAATCGGAAGGCTGGTTGACACGGGCATATTGACACAGGTCGCCAGTGCCGAGTGGGCGGCGCCACTCGTTCCCGTCGTCAAGAAGGACGGTTCCATCCGCTTGTGTGGCGATTTTAGAACGACCGTCAATACAGCATGCCACACGGAACAATATCCGCTGCGAAAGATAAGGGATATATTTGCGAAGCTCAACGGAGGGGAAGTATTCAGTACAATAGATTTGAAGGATGCATACAACCAGCTACCGATAGATGACGCGACAAAGAAGCTGCTTGTGGTAAACACGCCAAAAGGGTTGCATTGCTTCAACCGGCTACCGTTCGGGATTGCGTCGGCACCAGTGGTTTTTCAGAAGCGAATGTAAATTATATTGCAAGGTCTACCGGGTGTACAAGTATACCTGGACGATGTGGTGGTCGCCGAGAAAAGAGGAAATTGTGACACGTTGCGCAAGGTGTTCCAGCGGTTCAGGGAAGCCGGTGTTAAACTGCATCCGCTCAAATGCAGATTTCGCCAGCCGGAGTTAGAATTCTTTGGTCATCGCATTAGCGCAAAAGGCCTGAGGCCAAAGTCCGAAAACATCGACGCGCTCTTACGAATGCCTCGACCTACGGGTGTGACAGAACTACGCGCACTACTTGGTCTGGTTACGTATTACAACGCATTCTTGGGGAACTTGGCTACAGTACTTGCGCCGCTATACGAGTTGTTAAGAAAAGACGTGCCTTGGCAATGGGAAGCTAAGCAAGAGGAGGCATACGAGGCCGTGAAGCGGTTGATAAAGGAGGTGAAGGTTTTGACCCACTATGACCCAACCAAACCACTCATCTTGGAAACGGACGTATCCTCATGCGGCATCGGGGCAGTCTTGTACCACAGAGTGGACGGCGTAAACCAACCAATCCGGTTTCGATCTCGCATCCTCTCTTCAGCCGAGCGAAATTACGCTCAGGTGGAGCGCGAAGCCTTAGCGGTGGTATTCGGCGTGACGAAGTTCCGCGAGTATTTGCTGGGAAACAATTTTACGTTGGCCACGGATCATAAGCCGCTGATGCGCCTTTTTAGTCCCGATAAACCAATACCACCCTTGGCAGCAGCAAGGATACAGCGTTGGGCTCTTTTACTCGGTGGTTACAAGTACTCGATTCAGTACAAACCGGGAAAGGACATAATTGTGGCCGACGCTTTGAGCCGTCTTTCCGCGCAAGTGCCACATGATGACAAGACAGTGAAGTCGATGCTGAAAGGCGAACGAGAGTATGTGCTGCTGGCAGACCACCTGGACTCCGGACTTGTGTCGGCGCACAATTTGGCCGAAATGACGGCACGTGATGGCATGCTCAGGCCGGTCATGCGTTATGTTCAGGAAGGCTGGCCAAGAAAATTGTCGGCAGCACAAGAAGCATTGCGGCCTTTGTTCCAGAAGACGAGCTGACGTGCAGCCACGGTATCCTTTATTGGGGCCATCGGGCCGTGATACCCGCCGCTGCTCAGAAATCAATGCTGCAGCTGCTGCACGATACCCATCAAGGCATGACTGCGATGAAAAATCTGGCTCGGGCACTTTTCTGGTATCCCGGACTTGACAAGGATATCCAGAATATTGTGCACGCGTGTGCAGTGTGTCAGCAAAACTGCAGCATGCCACGCGTTCAAGAGCCGGTGCCGCGGCCGGACACATTTGAGCGATGGTCAAGAATCCCCGTTGATTTCGCAGGGCCAGTCGAAGGGCGGATGTTGATGATCGTAGTGGATTCACATACCAAATGGATCAAGGTTGTTCCACTGAAAATAACCAGCGCAAATAACACCGTCGAAGCCTTGCGGGGCATTTTCAGCAGATTTGGGTTGCCACGAACAGTTGTGTCCGACAATGGGCCCCAGTTTACAAGTAGACAGTTCCGCCAATTCATAGAAGATAATGGCATCCTACACCTACAATCCCATCCACATCATCCGCAATCCAACGAGCTGGCTGAGAGGGCAGTGCGCACTGTTAAAGAAGGGCTGCGCAAAAACGTGCACGGTACCCTCGAAAGACGCCTGGCCCGATGGCTACTGCGTTACCGGAGCACCCCACTCCGAAACGGAAAGACACCAGGCTTCATGCTTCTCGGTTTTGAGCCACGTTCGCTGTTGGATAATGTGGTGTCACGACCTTTTTCTGCCGCAGGTGCACTTCCCCGCAGACGTTCGCCCGGAGAACCCGTATGGTGGAAGAACTATGGGGCAGGCGCCAGCTGGAGACGCGCAGCGATACAGAGTACCAGGGGATCCCGCATGAGCACGGTCAAGACGGAAGATGGTGAACTATGTGAGCGTCATCAAGATCAGCTAAGGCACCGCTCGGATGGTCACCTACCAACATCGTTGGACGAGGAAGGTGCCAAAGGAAAAGAAGTGTTGGCCCCGACAAACGAAAATGCAGACTCTCTGACAGACTTTTCGGACACCAGCCCCGTTCCCTCGGCAATTGAAGAGCACGAAACAGGAGCTGCAAACACTGGAGTCCCGGAAGAGCATGACGCGGATACTGCCAATGCTGGGCCTTTGGCAATTCCAGTGCGCAGATCAAACCGGCGTCGCAAGGCGCCAGACTGTTTCTAGAGCTCCCCTTAAGGGGAAGGAATTGTAGTATCAGCGAATGCCACGAGCGCATGCGTGAATGCCTGAGTGACATGACGTCACGCCACAGTTGACTACTTAAACGACTAACTCAAAAACCTGCGTTCATTCCTGTTTCGGCGTCTGTTACTTCACAAATAACACGAGATATCAAAGCACGAAATAGTTGTTTTAGCTAATAAAAAAAGAAGCGGTGAGCACGTCGCCGTCCCAGATCGCTGGACAGCTGAACTCTACGCCGTAGGCAGAGATGACGTGAGATCGATGATGCTATACATTATTTTGCGTTCAGGACCGCTAAAAAGCAGAGTTCGTAGTTAATATTACTGTTATACTTGGAATGCCAGCAAACTTGGAAGTAGAAAAATCGAGAAGAAGACATAGACAATGTCTCTTTCTGACGCCATTACCGATTACCGTGTTGCTCGTATTTTTAGATATGTTGATGATTTCCTTGTTCTCTTAAATATCGGACGAAGTGATTGTCTCACTGACATCATTTGCAGCATCCTATCAGTTTTTCAGCATTGCTCTCGACATCTTAGCTTCACCCACGAAGCACCACAAGAAAATTCCATCAGGTTTTTAGATTTGACTCTAACCTTTCATTCTCAGGGTCACATTTGCTGGGCTTATAGTCCTAGAACTAAAAAGACGTTGCTACCGTATCAATCCGCTCACTCGAAACTGATCAAGCGTGGCATAGCCTTTTTGTGCTTGTCGAATGCGGTGGAAAAGAGTTGTACGCATTTAATGCAAGACAGTGCCTCCCAGCAAGAGAGGAGACTGTTAGTGGCAGGCTATCCAAGGACTTTGATCACTGCAGTGGCTGAATCTGTGCACAAGCGTTTGAAAATGAAAAACAGAGGGGATCGCGAAGTACGAGACAAAATAAAAAAGAACTTGGTGATTATGCCGTATATACATGGCATTTCACACAGATTGAAAAAGGTTGCGGCAAGGAACGACGTCAGATTGGTTTGCTCCGCGCCTTGTAAGCTTTCAAAACTGTGCATGAAGGTCTCGCAGCACAGTTCGCGAAAGAGTTCGTGCAATACCAAGCATGTCGCGAAGCACCGCACGTGCGACACATGTGTAGTGTACAGTATTCCCTTGAAATGTGGTAGATATTACATAGGACAAACCGGTCGCTGTGTGAATGATCGGATGCGTGAGCATGCGAATCTGATACCTACAGGCACAGGAGGTAATCTTCCACTACATTGTAAGGAGTGCGGTTGTAATCCCATCTTCAGTGAAGTATCAATCTTGGGGAAGGCTAAGACTCAGCAGGAAAGAGAGCTGATTGAAGCCTATCAAATCTATAAACTAGGGCCCGAGAAGTGTGTAAGCGCGCCATCTGTGTTCCTTACCAAGAAAGAGATTTTATTTCTTGATCAGTGTAGACGTGTATAGATTAGATGATGACCGTATTTATGTTATATTGTGCCTTGCGCATGTTCAGTGCGGACTTGGGGGACGTCGTTTTCATGTGTGAAGTTCAGTTGTTAGTCCAGCCACCTTCCTGTCACTTTGTCTATGTCTTCTTCTCGATTTTTCTACTTCCAAGTTTGCTGGCATTCCAAGTATAACCATGTACCAACTAGCCCAACAAGCCACTCTCATGAACGCATTTTCTTGTTCCTTGGGCTCTTTCCTAGATCGGCTTCCTTCTACAGTCCGTACTAACGTGTGTGTGGACGGCATAGTTTACTACACGATCAAGGCACGGTACCTTTCCAAGTGCATCAAGAACGGTGTTCCCCCTGGTGATGTTATCGCGCTATTCAGGACACTTCCGCCTTCGGAGGGACATTGGAAGAGGATTTCGAAGATTCTAATTTCGGAGACATGGAGACAAGTCAGGCACTGGCAAGATTGGCTCAGGTTGACGTGCCTTCAAGGTCACGATTGCAGTTTGGGACCAGCTCTATTGCGTCAACACACCCACCGAGCTGGATTATTGGTTGAAGCTTTTTGGCGTGACGTGGTTCGTCATGTTCCGAAGCGGAGCAAGGTAAGCCCGGATACCGGACGGGTGGTCTACCTCGACGACGCATCGGTTCCAGCTGGAGTGCACGACCTGCTGGTCAAGGGACCCAAGTTCGCCTTGGCACCGAGTTTGCGTGGTCACCAGCTTCTAGCCACTGTCCGGGAGATATCACGAAAAGCGCCTTCCGAGGAGAAGGAAAGGTGCCTATCAGAAGGTATTGAACAACTTCAGAATCCAGGAACTTCTCGTGGTCCCTCGGAAAAGCTCATGCGGCCTGTTGTACGTTTCTGCGTTGATAATGACCTTGCAATTCTACAGTCTGATAAGGAAGGCGGGTTTGTTGTCCTCCCGAATACCTCGTACAGTAAGAAAGCCAAAGAAGCTTTGAACAAAAACTTCAAGGTAGTTTGCGTAAAACCAGAAAAAGTGAAAAAAAGGGCTTTGGAGCTTCTTAAGAGGCTTAACCTGGAGTTGTTAGAAAAGACTGTTAAGAAGAGCAACGCTGATGTGCTTTCCGCATTTTTCACAGTGAAAACGCACAAACCTGACTGCCCTATGCGAACCATAGTGACAGAAGAAGGCTCGTGGCAGAAACCTGTTGGAAGGTTCTTGCAACGTTCCTTGAATACACTTGCTACTGAGGACCCTTTCGGCATTGACAGTTCAAACGTAGTGATCGACGCCTTGAAATCGGGAGTGCTAACAGCGAACACGGCCTTTTCTGTGGACATTGAAGAACTCTATTATTCTATTCCACATGAAGAACTTTTTGTGGCAGTGCGGGAAGCTATTGAATGCCAAGGGGAGACTTCTTTTCAAGGTAGTTGCGGCCTCTCGACTGAGAGTTTTATGGAACTTTTATCTTTTTACTTGTCAGCAACTTTTGTTAAATTCGATGGCAAGGTGTTTTTACAGAAGAATGGCATATGTATTGGGTCAAGTGTTGCGCCGGTACTGTGCGGTATTTTCTTAGCGAAATTTGACAAGTCTCTTTCTGACGCCATTACCGATTACCGTGTTGCTCGTATTTTTAGATATGTTGATGATTTCCTTGTTCTCTTAAATATCGGACGAAGTGATTGTCTCACTGACATCATTTGCAGCATCCTATCAGTTTTTCAGCATTGCTCTCGACATCTTAGCTTCACCCACGAAGCACCACAAGAAAATTCCATCAGGTTTTTAGATTTGACTCTAACCTTTCATTCTCAAGGTCACATTTGCTGGGCTTATAGTCCTAGAACTAAAAAGACGTTGCTACCGTATCAATCCGCTCACTCGAAACTGATCAAGCGTGGCATAGCCTTTTTGTGCTTGTCGAATGCGGTGGAAAAGAGTTGTACGCATTTAATGCAAGACAGTGCCTCCCAGCAAGAGAGGAGACTGTTAGTGGCAGGCTATCCAAGGACTTTGATCACTGCAGTGGCTGAATCTGTGCACAAGCGTTTGAAAATGAAAAACAGAGGGGATCGCGAAGTACGAGACAAAATAAAAAAGAACTTGGTGATTATGCCGTATATACATGGCATTTCACACAGATTGAAAAAGGTTGCGGCAAGGAACGACGTCAGATTGGTTTGCTCCGCGCCTTGTAAGCTTTCAAAACTGTGCATGAAGGTCTCGCAGCACAGTTCGCGAAAGAGTTCGTGCAATACCAAGCATGTCGCGAAGCACCGCACGTGCGACACATGTGTAGTGTACAGTATTCCCTTGAAATGTGGTAGATATTACATAGGACAAACCGGTCGCTGTGTGAATGATCGGATGCGTGAGCATGCGAATCTGATACCTACAGGCACAGGAGGTAATCTTCCACTACATTGTAAGGAGTGCGGTTGTAATCCCATCTTCAGTGAAGTATCAATCTTGGGGAAGGCTAAGACTCAGCAGGAAAGAGAGCTGATTGAAGCCTATCAAATCTATAAACTAGGGCCCGAGAAGTGTGTAAGCGCGCCATCTGTGTTCCTTACCAAGAAAGAGATTTTATTTCTTGATCAGTGTAGACGTGTATAGATTAGATGATGACCGTATTTATGTTATATTGTGCCTTGCGCATGTTCAGTGCGGACTTGGGGGACGTCGTTTTCATGTGTGAAGTTCAGTTGTTAGTCCAGCCACCTTCCTGTCACTTTGTCTATGTCTTCTTCTCGATTTTTCTACTTCCAAGTTTGCTGGCATTCCAAGTATAACCATGTACCAACTAGCCCAACAAGCCACTCTCATAATATTACTGTAAATAACTAAAGTACTATCTGTCATAAAATAAAAGCACTGATTTCGCCTTCTGCAGTGATTCGCTGGAACTTAAGAGCTTCTGGGGCCAACCAAAATGTGTTTTGTGCAAAGATGATGTCGCTGTTGTTGGTGTCAAGGGCCGACCATCATGGCGGCACGGAAATTTTGTTATGACGGGTTGTGCAAAAAAGGATTGCCATAGTCGAATGTGAAAATGTATATACAAATAAAACTGCAAATAAAAATGGCTATAGTTTGCCAGGAAATATTTTGTACTTTTTTGTGTTTGGCTACATTTGGGCTATAACATCTCTAGCTTTTGGCTACGCCGCCTCGTCGGACCTGGCAACACTGCAGTACAGGCTGCGAGAGGTGTTACGTGCTGTGCGCTTGCCGTGTGTAGCGACAGTCCAGACAGCGGCGTGGTCACCTTGCGCAGCGAACGGCAGAGTTTGGCAGCTATAACAGAAACGGCGGCGCCGGTGTCCACAAGTGCAAAAGTCGAAATACCTTCGACAGATATCGCGACCATGTTAGCAGGAGAAGAGCGAGGACTTGGGCAGTTCGAAGATGGCGCAGTTCCTGCCTCGCGAACTGCGGCGCTTAGCTTTCCTGGTCGGAGGGTGCGGGTCAGCGACGCATTGGGGAGAGCGATCGTCGACGAGGAGATGGGGATCGGCGCGACGTAAATTCAGGGAGGTCAGAAGAAATATAGCGCTGGGAGGGACCCGGGGCTGATTGGCGCATGGGCTGACTGCCATACTGGAACGGCCGGGCAGCGGCGTCGCGAGTTGGAAGCCGCCGACGGCAATATCGAGCGACGTGTCCAGGCATGCAGCAGGCGTAACAGATGGGACCATTGTCAGGCGTCCGCCATGGATTGCGGTCTATCGGCCCGGCCCAAGAAGCAGTAGGAGCGGCGGGTGGTGCAGACTGTTGCAGCATCGAGAAAGGCGGCTGGGGAGGCCTACTCACTACCTGCGCATAGGTAGGAGGCACGGCAACAGGCTGCACTGCCTGCGCATACGTAAGAGGCGCGGCAACAGGCGGCACTGTCTGTGTATAGGGAAGAGGCGCGGCTACAGGTGGCTGGTGGTGAGCGACAGGAACAGCTTGTGCGACCTCTTCGGCAATGACAGAACGGAGCGTCGAAGGCAGACGACAGGACGGCTCCTGAGTGAAGGGGACCAAGGAAAGTTGACGGGCAACCTCCTCGCGCACGAAATCCTGAATCTGCTGAAGCAGTGGAGAGTGGTCGGAAACGGCAACCAGACTCGCTAGCGAGTCGGCGGTAGACAGAGGCTGCCGAGTCAGGGAGCGTTGCTTCTTCAGCTCTTCGTAGCTCTGGCATAACGTGACTACTTCAGAAACGGTGCGCGGTTTCCTGGCCAAAGCATCTGGAATGCGCCGTCATCGATGCCTTTGAGGATGTGCTGAACTTTATCAGCTTCGGGCATTGCGGCGTTGACACGTTTACAAAGGTCGACGACGTCTTCAATGTAACTAGTGAAATTTTCACCAGTCTGCTGTGCACGGGCTCGCAAGCGCTGTTCAGCGCGTAGTTTGCGCACAGCACGTCGACCAAACACTTGAGGGAAAGACGTCTTGAAAGTTGACCATGTCGGGATGTCGACTTCGTGATTATGAAACCAGAGTTGGGCAACACTAGTAAGATAAAATATTACGTTGGTCAACTTCTCGACGTCGTCCCACTTGTTATGCCCGCTCACCCGTTCATACGACGTAAACCAGTCCTCCACGTGCCTGTAACGAATCCGGAGTACCAATCTCTTCCCTGCTTTTTTTCCACCAATGCTCTAAAAGTATCTTGCTTATCCAGATCACCAGGCTGCACCATCTAGTGACACTGCTGAGCAGTCGACGAATCGCCTCTGAGGCGAGAAGCGTGGAACGCTGGTGCCTGCCAACGCCGAGAATTGTGCCCTTGCTTGGCGCTGAGTGGCACATACTAAGATACCCAAGCTGGCGAGAGGTTCGCTAGCGGCACATAGCCAGTGAATTCATGGCGCAGTTCGCTAAACCGTTGGCGAATTAAGGCGCTCATTGAAAGGAACACATATAGATTGTATTAGCGATGGTGGGACATACCGTGGGACATACCATGGGATTGCGGGACACACCGATTGTGGGACACAGCGGAGGAGAGGCACCTTGTGGTCAAAATGGGCGGAGTGATTGACGTACGGCAGGGACGGGCACAGGGATCGCCAAGAAAACACCAAAACGGGTTACCGACCTGCGGCATGTTTCAAAGGAAGTGCAAATATCAGGGTTATGCTATTGAAAGGGCAGTGCTTCCAGTAAAGAGAAAAATTGGGAGGCTAACTAAGGTAATTGATTATACAGTCATTGACAATAACAGAGAAGTGCACGGAGCAGGCGATGAAGGCGCTTTTGTGCGAAACGAGATAAATTTTAGCGATAGCGTAGCAACACCGGCTGGACGTCGATTCGCGGCACGAGACGTAGCTTCTTCAAGTGGGCCTCAGGCAATCAGGAAAGAAGATTAAGTATTGGATGCCGTGACACACAAGCAAGGAGCACAATTAGACCACAAAGAGTAAAGAAAAGTCACACAAAGAATAAGTATAGAGACGGTAAAATGCAGGGCGGTCACAAGCAGAAAAAGCGGCTGGAAATTTAAACACAGCTGAATGACGAAGCTATTAGTGTGTTCGTCGTGACCGAAATACATCTACGAGATTTGGAACAGCTGCCTGTTACTGACAATATCGTATGGGAAGGGTGCAACAGAATGAATGTGCCAAGGAAACGCGAAAACGTAGACATGCTAATTAGGTGAGGTATGAAGTGGCAAAGGGTAAAAGTGTCCTGTAAGAAGCATTGGTTGATTAGCTGCACATGGTAAAGAAAGAAGACGTGTGGGACTGTCTTACCCATGGGTAGGTAAGATGAAATTAAAGAACTCATTTCAGTAGCGATATTAACTACTTAAGGAAATCGGGACAGGTGGTATTAGTAGAAGATATGAATGTGCACATGGACCATTCAGACGGATATAATGATGACTATGGTGGTGCTGAACCTGTGGTATGAACCAAACCTTATAGTAGTTAACAGGAATAAAAAGTAGACAGTCACTTAGCATACGCTCAAGATGGTGAAGGCGAAAGCCTGCACGCTCCCGACACATTCATTACATTACTTCACATTTTCAATCAATTGCGTTGTTACCTCCTACTACTTGTTTTCTCCCACGAAATGTCGTGGGTTCGAGTGCCTTAATTAACTGTGCCTCCATGAAATTGGTTTAATTAACAGCAAAGGTCGCGAGTTCAACTGCCGCTTAAGGTCGAGGGTTGGACTCCCACCAAAGGCCGGGGGTTCAACTCTCGACCTTCACGATGTCAATTGAACATCAACTTGGTGGAAGGGGCCGGTTCGCTCATATCTACAAGTGTGTTCGACTCCCACCAAAGATCGTGGATTCGAGTGCATTGACAATATCTAAATTAACTGTGCCTCAACACCACAGGTCCTCTTCGCCTAGGCTTGACACTTTCTTATGGTGGCCCAAATTGACCCTAATTAACACCAAAGGTCGAGGGTTGGACTCCCTTTGAAGTTTGGTGCCGTAACGCCGTAGATTTGATTCTTTCACCCATGGACCATCTAAGCTTTTTGCCTTAATAAGTGTCGTGAACAGATAACGTGGCAATGCACATTAGTCTCGGAAACAGTTTACGAATAGACCAAATGATGATAGATGAACATGGAAGAGGTAGCCTGGGTAGTGATATTAAATGAATTTTAACCTTAAGATTTGGGGGCATACTAACGCAAAACATGAACCAATAGCATCAGAACTTCTAATGCTATTAATATTATTTATTTCTATCCAATATTATAAATTATTGCCTGTTCAAAGTTTGTCAACCTGGAATCCTGAACGATAAACAATTTGTCGGCGTGAGCTGCACGACACATTTTTTTAAATTGCGTGCACTTAATGGAAACATACGGTGAAATATAATCAGCTTATAAATACTTCTGCTGGCGAAAGTGCTACAGGCATACTTGAGGAATCTAAGATCGAAATTTGAATGGTATGTTCATAACTGTTCACATAACGTGTACTACTCATACTCCCGAATAGTGAGCGCACGCACAGTAAACCACGGAGGCACTGCTTCAGTACAGTTTTAGATCAATGTGCACTGTGCCATGTCATTTCCTTGGAGAAATTAGGAATTACCAGAGCAGAATTATGCTTGTTACCGCAGAAACGCTTGTAATCATTTCATGAGAAATAGGTTAGGTTATATGCGTTACAGTAACTGTGCTGGCAATCCTGTGCCTCGCCCTTAAGTAAAAAAAGTGAACTTACTTTGACTAGTACTCTCTTGACTTCATCCAGAACATCTCGGCCATTTTTGACGGAGCACAGCAGATATGTGAACATCACAACGTCAAAATAATCACTGGAAAGGTCGTTCATGTTCTCGCCATATCCTTGGACCCATCTCTCCAGTTCCACCTGGAAGAATATGCGTAGAAAACTACACTGATATATAGAAAAACCATTAACCAAAGCTCTGAATATACGCTTTATAGCAGCATTTAGTAATATTTTAGTAATATTTACTCGCGATGTCTTGAAAACAGAAGGCAATTTATTTCACTCGAGAGGAAAACAGCGCGAAAAAACACGACAAGACAAAAAGGGAGACACACACCAGCGCTGACTGACGACTGAATTATTTATTCAGAAAGGAAGACATATATACCAAAAGAAAACGAAAAAATAAAGAAAAGAAGGGTATATAACTGCGCATGGGCAAAAAATAGACACTTATTAGATTTGGATTTCCCGCGAATTATGACGGTTCCGGAGATATGTTAGTTCTGCCTCAGACAAGGCCACAGACGGAGTGCTGACGCAAGACGCACCATTCCTTGCAATGGTAGCAGCCTCAAAGATTTCTCGGGCACACGCGTCATGGTAGCGTCTGCGGATAATGCACTGCGAAAAGTCAAGCCCGGATTACGGCACAGATCACAAACACTGTAGTGCAAGGCCACGTTGCTGCCAGTACCGGAGCGAAGACTGTAGGCATGCTCTCTCAAGCGATCGTTTAGGCAATGACCAGACTGTCCAATGTTGGAGCGACCACAGGGGAGAGGCACCTCGTACACCACGCCTGCTTTGCACTGGACGAATGGTGTGCCATGGTTCTTTTTACACGCAGGTTGTCTCGGTTTCTCCTTGTTGACCTGGCGGCAACGTCGACCTAGCTTGTTAGGCGCGGACAAAGCTACACGAACACCTGCCCGCTGCGCGATTCTCTTTATGCTGTGGGAGACGCCATGAATGTAGGGTATGATGGCATACCTGCTTCTGCCGCCGTCTGGCTGCTTAACGGGCGACCGTTTTGCACACTTTTCAAGAAGTTTTTCCGCGACGCCGGTGAGGAGTGGACGCGGGTATCCTCCACTGAGCAGCCGCTCCACTTGGGAACAGAAACTGGTGTGCACCTGGTGATAGCAGGAGCGCTGGAGAGCCTTTCCCAGCGTGGCTGATGCAACACCTCTCTTGATGAGCTTGCTGTGGGCCGAGCTGAACGGGAGAGCGAGGAGCATACTCCCAACAAACGTGATCCAGCTTGCACGTTAGCTTAAGGTCTAGGTCACACTGAGGTCTAGGTCACACTTGAGGTCACACTAAGGAGTATCCTTAGAATGACAGCCTTCGGTTCCTCCGTCTCCTCAGACAAGGCCACAGCCTCCGTCTGTGGCCTTGTCTGAGGCAGAACTAACATATCTCCGGAACCGTCATAATTCGCGGGAAATCCAAATCTAATAAGTGTCTATTTTTTGCCCATGCGCTGTGATATACCCTTCTTTTCTTTCTTGTTTTCTTTTTCTTTTGATATATATGTGTTCCTTTCTGAATAAATAATTCAGTCGTCAGTCAGCGCTGGTGTATGTCTCCCTTCTTGTCTTCTTGTCGTATTTTTTCGCGCTGTTTCCCTCTCGAGTATGTACCGACTAGCCCAAGCCTCTACGGTCTTGCAATTTATTTCACTTTTTGAATACTGAACCTGAGTTTGTTAACGCCGAAGCCACGGAAACTGAGTGCCATGGCAGAAGTGAAAGTAGTCACAAATACGTTGTAACTATACATCAAGCAGTCGCAATTTCTTAACCGCGTGATGTGTACTTAGTTTTGGTTATTTGCCACGGGTACCCTGTCTACACGTAGCTGTACACATATTTCTTCATGCTTAATGAAATGAAGCATTGTTCTAACCTAATACTTATACAAATATAACCTGAGCGCTGTGTGTGAAGTCCACCGCTTTCATCTGTATACACGCTTCTGACCGGCCACTGCGCTCACTATAAATAAGAAAACGACTCCGATGCTCAGTGGCGGTTCAAGAAAATGCTCATGTTCTTAGATTTAGTTGCATTAAGTAACGCCAGAAGGTAGAAATGAACCAGAAACCTCGACACTACGGCGTGTCTCAAAGCTAGTGTTTTGCTGTACAGTATGTTAAATCGCATAATATGATTGTTGTCTCCTGTCTCGAAGATACGTGAACTGTGCATCTGACAGAGTGTCGCTGCCGCAGCACCCAATTTTCTCCATGACGTTACTATATTATGCTTGCAGCCATGACTTCAACTAATCGAACAAACAAATAATTACACAAATAAATAAAGTTTGTGCCTTCTGCGAATCCTTTTTTTCTTGATAGCTTGTTTGCCGCTAGAATGCGCTCTATCCTATAAAAGTAGACAACTGAAACACAGGCTTAGATTATTGACGCCAGTGTACTGCTCGGTATACGTATAGGTAGCAGTCCTACTGCTTGGAAGCATTAGTGCAGATCTAAATGGGCGTGAATATATTGCCACCTGTAAGTAGTGGGTCGAGGGCAAGAGTGGGTCGAGCCCAAGAGAAGAAAGAAGACCACGCGCTCCTTCTCTGCTCGAGCCAGCCCCGACGGTCGCGTCTTCCAAGAGCCAGCTGCTCTACGTTTATTAAACCTTCAGGGCTACTTCTCGAGGCTCGTGACAAACTGGTGGAGGTGCGGGGTAAGCGTCTTCACGGATGTTGCAGACCCCTCCAAGGATCCGCGCTACGAATCCAGTGCCTGTCGACACTCCCGTGCATCGGGCCAGCCGCAAGATCAGGGGACTGTCTCCAGAAGTCGTCAACGCTACAGTTCCCACCACATCAACCGGTATGACCAGCGCTTCTCTTCAAACCGCCCCAACCGGTACGGGAAGCACGATGTCGAACCGTTACACACTTGAGAGCCCACGGATCCCGAAGACGTTTCATGGCACAGTGTTCGAAGACGTCGAAGACTGGATGGTCGAATACGAGCGCGTGGCCTCCGTGAACGAATGGAACGACACGGAGAAACTCCGACACGTCTACTTCTACCTGGAGGATGGCGCGCGTACGTGGTTTCAGAACCGCGAGGGGCAACTGACGTCGTGGCGTGAGTTTTGTCGTCAGCTTTTGGAGACATACACCAGTCCTGATCGCCACGAACGAGCGGAACGTGCGATTCAGGCCCGCGTCCAGTTGCCAAACGAAACTGTGACCACTTACGTCGAAGACATGACGCGCCTCTTCCGACGGGCCGATCCAAGAATGACGGAGGAGAAGAAGTTACGTCATCTGATGCGCGGGGTCAAGGAGCAACTCTTCGCTGGCCTCGTACGGAGCCCTCCGCAGACGGTCGCGGAGTTCTTGTCCGAGGCCGTGACTATGGAAAAGATGCTTCTGCATCGCTCGAACATGTATGAGCGGTGTTAAATATTAGAGGAAGAGGACGACGACGGCTACTAGCGCACTCGGCGCGAGCGGCTCGCTCGTGATCTGGCGCTTCTGGACTGACTCGAACGGCCAGTATGGACGCGCTATTACGGTTCTTCGAGCAATAAACTTCCCCTTCCCGCCCTTCTACTGCGAAGACTCCTTTGTTTTACATTTTTTGGTGCCGAAACCCGGGACTCTGTGATCCAAGCGACCCGACAACGAAAGGACTTCGCCGGCAACGAAGATGGAGCGGATCAAGGGCAAGCGAGCAACCCAACGAGCTTTGCACACGCGTCTCCGAAACGAGGCAAGCCAACTCATGGAATCGAGTCATTTTAGCGCTCCGGCGCTTCGAGTGCTGCATGACAGACTGAAGAACTGCAACGACGGACTACGGGTGCTCAACGAACAGTTGGAGGGTTACCTCACGGACGAGAAAGCATCCGAAGACTACATCTCGGTCGCGGATTATGAAGACAACGCGGCAGCAACCTTGTCCCTTCTCTGTCACCACATCGAACAACTTCAGTCTCAAACAACCGCGGATCGAGGCCTACCGACAGCTAACGACGCCTCAGCTTCAGGTACGATCTCGGGACATCGTGCCCTCTGTGATACCTCAACACCAGTTGTCGGTGCTTCTCGACTTCCGAAGCTCGACTTGGTTCACTTCAATGGAACAGTGCAACAGTTGCAGCCCTTCTGGGACATGTTCAAGCATGCCGTCCACGAAAATGCCAGTTTAACGAACATCGACCGCTTTCACTACTTGAAAACCCTTTTGGCTGGACCAGCGGCCAAAGCGATCGAGGGAATTCAAGTGACGGACGCATCATATGCAGATGCCATCGAAATTCTAACCAACCGCTTCGGCAACGTGAGGATCATCGAGCAGAAGTACTTGGAGAATCTTCGAATGCTGAGACCAGTGAGGTTTTCTACTGACGTGACCGCTATGAGGAATCTCCTGGATACCGTACACATTAACGTGAGAGGTCTCAAGGCTCTTGGACGATCGGAGCTTTCATACGCTGCGATGCTCGTCGAGATTCTAACGAAAGCGATCCCCAATGACATCGTGGTGGAACACTACAAGCGACAGAGCTTACTGCAAAAGCCCGATGAAATCCAGTCGTCAGAGACGGAGCTGCGCCAGCTATTGGATTTTCTCCGACTGGAGGTCGAAGCTCGTGAAAAAAGTGGTCACCAGGATTCCTGCGTTCGCGACACGCACGATGGAAGGCGTGACAGGAAGACCTGTGCCACGCCTACCGCCTCCGTGTTACACAACGAATCCAGCAAGACGAAAGGTAATTGTTTTTTCTGCCTTTCACCCACCCACGTTACGGAAACGTGCACTTCTACAATAAGCCTGCAGGAGAAGAAGAGCCTTTTGGCTAAGTCGGGCAGATGTTTCAAGTGCACGATATCAGGCCACCGCTCGAAAGATTGCCGACGCAATATCTGTTGCGCTACCTGTAAAGGCAAGCACGCAACAGCTGTTTGTGACCCCAACTACGCTAGCAAGAAGAAACCGAGTGACCGACAAACCCCGAGCTTGCATGCTGCCGCACAAGCACCTACAAGCAATTTATTTGAAAATGACGTATTACTGCAGACGTTCCGAGTATGGGCTCTAAGCGACTGCAATTCTTGCTATATAAGAGGGGTCCTGGACAACGGAAGCCAGAGAACGTTTATCAGAGAAGATATATCCAGAAAACTAAGCCTGCCAACACTGAAGAAGGTAGATGTTGAAGTGAAAGCGTTCGGTGGTTCGAGCGGTGCGCCAAAAGAGCAGCTCAACTTGGTTAAGGTGACTTTGATGAGCCAATTTGACAGCTCCAAACACGAAATCGAGGCTTTGGAGGTTCCCTTTATCTGTGATCACTTGCTTGAACCTCCACAGTCACAGTAATTTGTGCAGAAGCTGGCTAATGAAAAGAAGTCTATTGCTGACTTTGTATCGCTTCCTGGCCTAAAAACAGAAGTCGGCATAAGCTTGCTCATTGGAGCCGATCAAATGTGGAAGCTCGTGCTAAACGATGTTTGGTCGCACGACGAAGTGACAGGACTTGCTGCGATCAACACCAAGCTTGGCTGGACATTTCAAGGGCCTGTACCATGCGACGGTCGCATTTTCAAAGAAGTCCGCGCGCACGTTTGTGTCCTTCGCACGAGTTGCACAGAGACTGACGTGTCTGAAACCTTACAGCACTTCTGGGAGCTAGACAGCATAGGCATTTCTGACCCTTCTACCCACGACGAGCATGGAAATGAAGTGGTCCGGCAATTCACGGAGAACATAGCATTCAAGAACGGGAGGTACGAAGTAGCGCTACCGTGGAAATCCGTCAACACATACCTAGCAGACAACCGAAGTGTTGCGGTTCGACGCCTACTCAGTTTATTGCGGCGATTTGGTAGTAACCAGGAGCTTCTTCAGCAGTACGACAAGGCAGTCAGGCAGTATGAACTGGATGATCACGCGGAAAGAGTCAACGGAAAAGACTCGGCAGAGAGATGTTACTACATGCCGCACCATGCTGTTATCAGAGAATCATCCTCGACGACACGGCTGAGGGTGGTCTTCGATGCCTCGTCACACGCGCATGGAGCAGCGTCTCTGAACGAATTATTAAAAAAAGGACCCAATATCAACAACAACATGGTTAAAATGCTTGTGAATTTCAGGCTACACCAGATTGGAATCACTGCAGATGTACAAAAGGCGTTTCTTCAAATCGGCATTCAAGAGCCTGATCGCGACGCCTTGCGTTTTTTATGGTTTGACAGCGCGCCAACGTCAAGTGAACATGTGCCGAAAATAGTGGAGTATAGGATGACACGAGTGCCATTTGGAACTACAGCAAGTCCATTCCTCTTAACAGCGACGCTCCAGCATCATTTCAAGCACATCGATCCTGCGTTGAGATCATCTGCCGTGCAACTTGCCGAGAATTTCTACGTTGACGATCTTGTCACAGGAGTTCCTTCTTCAAAAGAAGCTTTCTGTCTTTATAACGAAGCAAATCTCATCCTCAGCATAGCGGGCATGAAGCTGCAAAAATGGTCCACCAATGATGATGAGTTAAGAAAGTACATCACTGATAGATTGGACTCTGTCTCAGCAATGGCTCCTACGAAAGTTCTTGGTTTGCTATGGGACACAGCTGCTGACAAGCTTATTCTACACATGACAAGCGTCATGAGGATTAGAACTCGCCTTCAGAACGCCGATGTCACATACAACGAAAAGACGCCTGTGCTGCTACCGTCCAACCACCCTGTCACGCGACTCGTCATTTTGCAAGCTCACAAAACTGTGCTCCACGGCGGTGTCGGTGACACATTAAATGAACTTCGCGCCCGGTTCTGGGTGCCCAGAGTGCGACAAGCAGTGAAGAGAGTGCTACGAAAATGTGTGATTTGTGCTCGTTTCCGACTCAAGGCTGCGAGTGCACCGGCAGCCCCTCTTCCCAGTGATCGTGTGTGCAATTCGCGCCCCTTTGAGGTTACGGGAGTTGACTTTGCAGGGCCAGTTTTTGTGAAAGATTGCAATGGCGTTAAAGTGTACATAGTGCTATGCACGTGTGCAGCAGTTAGAGCAATTCACCTTGAGCATGTGGTTGGACTTACTACTAACGATTTTCTCATGGCTTTCAAAAGATTTTGTGCAAGACGTGGAACACCGCGAATAGTTTACTCAGACAACGCTACTACATTCAAGAAAGCTGCACGTGTGCTAGCTAGCATGCACCAGTTGTTGAGGAAAGAGGAAGTCAGCCAGTATTGCTCTACCCACGGCATAACTTGGAAATTTATTGCAGAGAGAGCTCCTTGGTGGGGTGGGTTTTGGGAGCGGTTAGTTAGGATTGTGAAGATGTGCCTTCGCAAGTCATTGGGAAGGGCGTCTGTTGACCTACAACAACTGAGCACTTTGCTGACTGAAACAGAAGCCGTTGTGAATTCCAGACCCATAACTTTCATTTACTCTTCTCCTAAAGAGCCAGACATTCTAACCCCGTCTCATTTTTTGTTAGGCAGCCGTCTCTTGTCTAATCCTAAAACGTCTGATGAACAGGGAGAAAGAAAGACTGAGCTGCTCAGTTTGTGGGTCCACAGGCAGCTAATAATGGAACAACTGTGGAAGCGATGGCTTCGTGAATATCTACTGACACTTCGAAGCGTTCACTTGATGAAAGCATCAAAACCTTATAGCATCAGTAAAGGTGATGTTGTGATTATTCACGAAGACAAGGCTCCCAGAATGTTCTGGAAGACTGGGGTAGTAAGTGACTGCATCCGAAGTAAAGATGGCAACGTCCGTGCGTGTAAAGTTAAAATACCCAGTGGCTCACAGATGATCCGACCTGTGCAGAAATTGTACCCTTTAGAACTCGCCACCTCAGGCCCCGGAGTGTGTTAAATATTAGAGGAAGAGGACGACGACGGCTGCTAGCGCACTCGGCGCGAGCGGCTCGCTCGTGATCTGGCGCTTCTGGACTGACTCGAACGGCCAGTATGGACGCGCTATTACGGTTCTTCGAGCAATAAACTTCCCCTTCCCGCCCTTCTACTGCGAAGACTCCTTTGTTTTACAAGCGGCAAGCGAACAGCATGTCTGCTGCTGACATTTTCATGGCCATAGGAAGCAACGGTGACTGTCTGCGAGAACTCATCCGCTCTGTCGTGCGTGAAGAGTTGCAAAAGGCCGCCGTAACACCGCACCCTACGGTAAGCTCCATAGCGAGCATTATCAAGGACGAAGTGCACCAGGCGCTCCGTGACACCTCGCCTCCTGCTAACGCTGCGGCAGTACCTGTTGAATATCCGCGTGCGACCTACGCGGAAGCCCTGAAGCGCCCTTCTCCCTCTCCACCGCGGTTCGTTCGTGCACCTCCTACGGTGTCAATTCAGTCGGCGCAGCCGATGTCGTACTACGACGCTGGGTATACACCGCCGCCGGTTGTTCATGCCGCTCCATTTGCCCACCATTCGGAGCAAGCTGTTCGCTACGTCGACGACAGGCGCCCGCCCCCTCGGAAGTCGGATGTTTGGCGCACACCCGATCATGGGCCTCTGTGCTTCCACTGCGGTGAAGCTGACCACCTGTCCCGCCAGTGCCCATACCGGCGCCTTGGGATTCGCGGCTTTTCCGCATACTCGCCGCCACCCCGATACGGCCAGCGACCCCGGGACATTGAGGACCACCTCTCTCAGCAGCGCTTGCCACCGCCTGCCAGGCGGCAGTCGCGATCGCCGTCTCCCAGACGATTTTCACCTCCGCCCCAGCGCTATTCTCCCGAGCGGTCGACCAGTCCCCGCCGGGAAAACTAACTGAGGTGATCTTTGGGGGCGAGGTCGCTGATGGTCGAAGCGCTGAAGACCTCCGACGGACGCAGTTACGGAAACATACCGATTCGCCATCACCTGCAGCTGAACGAGACGACCGGCTTTCGCTCGATATACCAGTGACCATTGACGGTTATGCCGTGAGTGCTTTAGTGGACACCGGCGCAGACTACACCATACTAAACAGGAAAATAGCAACGCAGCTGAAGAAAGTGATCACGCCCTGGCATAACTCGCAGATTCGGACGGCTGGCGGCCACGTCGTTACTCCGCTGGGCGCCTGCACGACTAGAGTTGAGATTCAAGGATCTACATTCGTTGCGAGCTGCCTTGTCTTACGCGAATGCTCCCGCGACGTTATTCTTGGGGTTGACTTCCTGCAGGAGTACGGCGCGATTATCGATCTGCAAGAGCGTCGTATCACTTTCTCTGCCGCACGAGCAATCGACGTGCAAGACGGCCAACGGCGCGACGACGTACTTCGTGTTTCGGCAGACAGTGTCACGCTTCCTCCACGAGCCAGTGTCCTCGTCGACGTTACATGCTGTGGCTTACGCGATGGCGAAGCGGTGGCCGAAAGTAACTTGGAACACCTACTGAAGCAAGGTGTTTGTGTGCCTCGAAGTGTTATCCAGATTCGTGCTGGTCATTCGCAATTGCTTGTTACCAACTTTAGCTACGAGCACCGACACCTGTTCCGCGGCACTTCGTTGGCGTTTGCTGACGCAGTAGCAAACGTTAACAACTGCTTCACGTCAGAAGTAGTGGAGACAGCAGACACGTCTCTGGGCCATCTCGACATCCATTCTGAACTGTCCACCGATAGCCAGACAGCACTGCGCAAGCTCTTGCTTGAATTCAGGACCTGCTTCGCACATTCTTCCAAGGTACGCCAGACTTCGATCACTAAATACAGGATCATCACGTACGAAGACGCACGCCCGATACACCAGCAGCCTTACCGCGTGTCGGCAAAAGAACGCGAAGCCATACGTAGGCAAGTCCGCGAGATGCTTGACGATGGCGTCATCGAACCTTCTAACAGCCCGTGGTCGTCTCCGGTCGTTCTTGTCAAAAAGAAAGACGGACCGCTACGCTTCTGTGTCGACTACCGCAAGCTCAACAACGTGACTAAAAAGGACGTGTACCCGCTGCCGCGTATCGACGACTCGTTAGATAGACTACGGCGTGCCCACTATTTTTCTTCTCTCGATTTAAAAAGCGGGTACTGGCAAATCGAGGTAGACGAACGCGACCGCGAGAAAACAGCCTTTGTGACTCCAGATGGGCTCTATGAATTTCGAGTGCTTCCTTTTGGCTTGTGTTCAGCCCCGGCTACTTTCCAGCGAATGATGGACACTGTCCTTACTGCACTGAAGTGGCAGACCTGTCTTGTGTACCTGGATGATGTGGTCATCTTCTCTGAAACGTTCGAGCAGCATCTTCACCGCCTACGGAGTGTTCTAGAAGCCATCCGATCGGCAGACCTCACACTTAAGCCCGAAAAGTGTCACTTTGGTTACGAAGAGCTCAAGTTCCTCGGGCATGTAGTAAGCGCCAAAGGGGTCCGACCCGATCCCGACAAGCTTGCCGCTGTGGCCGCGTTTCCAGCTCCTGCCGATAAGAAGGCCGTCCGGCGCTTCCTGGGTTTGTGCGCCTACTATCGCCGGTTTATTAAAGGCTTTTCGAAGATAGCGGAACCCCTGACACACCTTACGAGGGACGATACGCCATTTGTGTGGCATAATGAGCAACAGGCGGTTTTTGCTGAATTACGACAGCGCCTGCAGTCAGCACCCGTTCTTGCACATTTTGACGATGATGCTGATACTGAGGTGCATACCGACGCCAGCAGCATTGGCCTTGGCGCAGTGCTCGTCCAGCTTCAAGATGGAGTGGAAAGAGTTATAGCGTATGCCAGCCGCTCCCTGTCCCGTGCCGAGGCGAATTATTCGACTACGGAGAAAGAGTGCCTCGCGGTCGTGTGGGCGATCATCAAGTTTCGCCCCTATCTGTATGGTCGTCCCTTCAAAGTAGTGACGGACCACCATGCCCTCTGTTGGTTGGCAAGCATGCCCCACCCTTCAGGACGACTGGCACGGTGGAGCTTGCGGCTACAGGAATTTGACATCACCATCGTTTATAAGTCTGGCCGTAAGCATGAAGACGCTGACACGCTGTCCCGCGCACCCATTGATCCTGCCAGTCAGGAAACAGAGGATGATGACGGCTTCCTGGGCGCCATTAGTTCGTCGGACTTGAGCAGACGGCAGCGTGACGACGCTGAGATTAGACCGATCATCGATCATTTAGAGGGCCGCGACACAACCATACCACGCCATCTGTCCCGCTCGCTGACGTCCTTCTGTCTGCGAGACAACGTGCTTTATAAGAAGAATGCTCGTTCGACCAGCCGTGCTTACCTCCTGGTGGTTCCAAGGGACATGCGCGACGACATCCTCTTCGCTTGCCATGACGAACCGACATCTGGTCATTTAGGCTTTTCACGAACACTCGCCAGAGTAAGCGAAATGTACTATTGGCCCGGGCTTTCAGCAAGCGTCAAACAGTACGTTAAAGGCTGCCGTGAATGCCAGCGCCGCAAGACACCATCCGTTAAACCGGCTGGCTTACTTCAGCCAATTGAAGCACCTCACACGCCTTTCGACCAAGTCGGCATGGACATTCTCGGACCGTTTCCTCTCTCGGCCGACGGTAACAAATGGGTGATCGTCGCGACTGATTATTTAACACGCTATGCTGAGACGCAGGCGATCCCAAGAGCCACGGCCTCAGAGGTAGCACAGTTCTTCATGCGCCACATCGTCTTGCGTCACGGTGCTCCCTCCACTGTAATAACCGACAGAGGGACAGCTTTCACAGCGCAGCTTATGGAGGAAGTTTTTGAATTGAGCAACACCAGGCATCGCAAGACGACCGCGTACCATCCGCAGACCAACGGACTTACCGAGCGACTGAATAAGACTGTCACAGACATGCTCGCAATGTACATCGACGTTCAACACAAAACATGGGATCGGATCTTGCCTTACGTGACCTTCGCGTATAACACCGCCGTGCAAGAGACGACGCGCTTCACGCCCTTTCGCCTTCTCTACGGTCGCGAAGTCCAGACGATGCTGGACGCTATGCTGCCGTGTCAAGACGCTGACCAATTGACAACTGACGCCGAGGAATTTGCAGAGCGTGCTGAGGAAGCTCGGCAGCTCGCGCGGATGCATATCGGCCAGCAGCAGCAGGCAGACGCACGGCGCTACAACATCCGCCACAGGGACGTGTCCTACAACCCCGGAGACCAAGTTTGGGTGTAGACCCCCGTTCGCCGTCGTGGCCTCTGCGAAAAGCTTCTGAGCCGGTATTTCGGTCCGTATAAAGTGCTCCGCCGCGTCAGTGGCGTAAACTACGAAGTTGTTCCGGACACAACATCGCAGACACGGAGTAGGACACAAAGACAACCGACCTCAGACATAGTTCATGTTGTGCGCATGAAGCCGTACATTGCGCGTCCGTAATTTTTTTTGTTTTCATTTTTTTCTCTCATTCCCTTCTTTGTTTCTACTTTTCATTTATCTTTGGGAGCTTGCTTCTCCGTTCATTGACTGTGCCGGCGTGACGGCTACATTTTTTTTTGTACTTTCGCTTTGCCTGCCTTCCTCTTCTTTGTCTTCTACGCCTATTTTTTTTTTTTTTAGCATCGAGGCGATGCTTTTGTTCGGAAGGGGAGATATTGCCACCTGTAAGTAGTGGGTCGAGGGCAAGAGTGGGTCGAGCCCAAGAGAAGAAAGAAGACCGCGCGCTCCTTCTCTGCTCGAGCCAGCCCCGACGGTCGCGTCTTCCAAGAGCCAGCTGCTCTACGTTTATTAAACCTTCAGGGCTACTTCTCGAGGCTCGTGACAATATGTTCTAAATGCAGAATATGCTGCACGCATACATACTTGAATAAGGCTGCTCTCTTGTTAGTTTACTGACAGGTGTGGCACTCTCACATGAATTTTTGTACTTGATTATCTATCAGAGGCTTGTGATCGCAGTAAAAAAGCAGAAAAGAAAAACTACTAATTGTGAGTAATTCTGAGTGACGTTTTGCTAACTCTGTTTGGCTGTAGCTTCAGTACTTATAGCTGTTCTTCACCTTCGTTTGTTCGAGCCCCAACACCGGAATAAAATGTCGGACCCCTGTATAACCTAAACCAAGATTTTGCTATGGTTGAAAATTTTGGCAGGTATTTTTAATAAAGGGAAGTTCAAGAGAAAATGTGATCCCTTATAGCAGAACACATTTATTAAACACTCGCCAGTTCTTGTGTACGCATATATTCTGTGCCCATTCTTGTTATGGTAGACTCAAGCGCAGAAATGTCAGTATTAATTACCTTCAACGTTTCCGGAATTACCAACCCGACGAGCGAAAGCGGATGTAGTATTGCAGGGTGCCGGAGGCAGTAAACTGAACGTGCTAGGCTGATTTGCAGCCGAGATGGATCTTAAAGGAAAAACGTCCTGTCAAACATTTTACGTCGTCAATCCTCTGCGCGACGTCCTTCTAGGATTGCCAGCACTAGAACTCGTGGGAATCGTTAAATTTGCTGATGCATTCTCGCCAGGAAACATGCAGACATGTTTCGTAGTCTGGGAACAATGCCCGGCCAGTATACAATCAAGCTACAACCCGGTGCTATCTCACATGCCATAAGCGCTCCACGCAGAGTATACCAATTCCCCTCAGGGAGCCACTGAAATGCGAAATAGAGAGAATGGAGCGTATGGGCATAATTAGAAAGGCGGATAACCCCACTGAATGGTGCGCTGGTATAGTTACAGTCGTGCAGCCATCAGGATACCTCAGATTATGTGTAGACCTCACCAAATTGAACAAGTGCGTAAGTCGAGAGCATTTTACGTTACCAACGGTCGGGCGCAAACTGGTTTTCAAGACTAAACACTAACTCGGGCTTCCACCAGTGCGACTCAGTAAGGACTCGGAAGAGCTAACGACATTCTTGACTCTTTCTCTCTCTCTCTCGCTCTCATTTTCTCTTTCACTCTCCTAAAGGAAATTGTATTGCAATCGTCAGTGCAATGAAACCATATGGTTCCCATAAATGCACGTTCTGCAAACGCGGGTGTATAGCGCTGTGGTTATGACGCTCGCCTTCAGACCGTGGGTACCCGGGTTTGAATCCTGCCTTGTCAAGGACGTTCGTTTAATTTTATTTATTTATTTCTCTCGGGCGGCGAGCGCAGCCACACCAGGATGATGTCACGGCGCATGCGCAGTAGCGCGCAACTGGTGGGAGGTCGGCGGAGCCGTGTCTGTGTGGCGTCACCTGGTTGCCATGGCTACGGCGCGGCAGTTTCATTCCACACACGCAAATTCATCATCATCAGCCTATATTTATGTCCACTGCAGGACGAAGGCCTCTCCCTGCGATATCCACTTACCCCTGTCTTGCGCTAGCGTATTCCAACTTGCGCCTGCGAATTTCCTAACTTCATCATCCCACCTGGTTTTCTGCCATCCTCGACTGCGCTTCCCTTCTCTTGGTATCCATTACGTAACCCTAATGGTCCACCGGTTATCCATCCTACGCATTACATGGCCTGCCCAGCTCCATTTCTTCCGCTTAATGTCAACTAGAACATCGGCATCCCCGTTCTCTGATCCACACCGCTCTCTTCCTGTCTCTTAACGTTTGTGCGTTACTTAAGAGTAACGCACAAATTATGGCTGGCTTAAACTGTGGAAGAAGACGACGACGCTCGAGCCAATGCTGATGATGATAACTTTGCGCACACGCACAAATTACGGCTGGTTTAAACAACCTCGCAGTTAAAACCAGATGGAATTTCTTTGTGGCGCTTCGTGGGTGAAACGAAGATCTCGAGAGCAAACCTGATTAACGGAAAAGACAGTGCGAATGATGTCAGTGATACAATCACTTCTTCCTATATTTAAGAGAACAAGGAAATCATCTACATACTTAAAAACACGGGTGACACGGTAATCATCGATGGCGTCAGAAAGAGACTTGTCAAATATCGCTAAGAAAATACCGCACAGTACCGGTGCAACCCTGGATCCTATACATATACTATTCTTTTGTAAAAACACCTTGCCATTGAATTTAACAAAGGTTGCCGACAAGTAAAAAGATGAAATTTCCATAAAATTCTGTCGAGAGGCAGCAACTACGTTGAAGTCTCCCCCTTGGCATTCAATAGCTTCCGGCACGGCTGCAAGAAGCTCTTCATGTGGGATAGATTAATACAGTACTTCAATATCCACGGAAAAGACCGTGTTTGTTGTGAGCACACGCAATCTCAAGGCTTCGATCACTACGTTTGAACTGTCAATGCCGAACGGGTCCTCAGCAGCAAGTACATTCAAGGAACGTTGCAAAAGAATCTTCCATGCTGCTGCCAAGGCAAGCGTGTCGGTTACCGTATCATTTTCATACATTTCATGCCGTATCAGTATTTGAGGGAACTTATCATGCAAACTTCTTCACACACTTTATTTCATGCACCCCCATTCATTTCGTGCACCCGTCACGTACTCCACCCTGTCGAGCAGCGGGACGCACTCGCATTGATTGCATGGATGGGGCATTGTAATTTGATATTGGCTATCTCAAATCAAATGAGATCTTTCAATTTTTAACTTTATCAACCGGGCATGCATTAAAATATTACTGCCTCTAAAGTTGCCATTTCAAGAACTGCCCCCAAGGCACTACTGAAAATTATTCAAAAAAATTGCCAATTGTAATCTTTTCAGACTCACATTATTAGCTACAAAGTATGTCTGGCTTACCTAAGAACCATACTACAAGATGATGATATGTGGTGTTTTAATGAGCAAGGGCCTGTAATGGCCATACTACAAGATCACCAGGTCCGCTACAATCACGGCTATATTATAAAACACGTATATCCAGAAAAGCACCCTAAATGTGCGCCCGAAATTCGCCCCTGCAAACAAATTGATACCGGGTGTTTTTTTTAAACATACATGATTTTAAAAAAATCGCCATGGTCGATATAGCTTAATTCTTGTCATAGAGCTGGATTAGTGAAAGAGGTGGAGTTACTTGGATGAACAATTCTGATGCATAATTGTTTGATTAATGAAAATTCACTAAAGGATTTTTATTCAACGTTTATTGGGTGGCTTTTATTTTTTTGTGAAACTCTTGAGATTTGCGCCCTGGTATGAGTAAAAGCGGCACTTAGAAGTAGTGTAGAGCAAATTTGAATTCTCCGCAGCGAGCGGTTCATTATTATTTTTTAATGGGACCTGTGTGCCCCTGTGACAGTGAAAGCCTTTTTAGAATACACTCGAACCTCGTTATAATCAAGTATAAGGGACCGCCGACATTACTTCGTTACATGTGTTAGTTCGTTATATACATTATTGCCAATTATTGGCATTTACTGCAATATATGACCAATGGGGAGCACAATTGTAAACACGCAATAAGGCGGCATTGCGGCCCGCGGAAGCGCTACCCGGCCATGCATGCGATGAAATTTGAAAAAAAAAACACGAAAGAATTTTTGCGTGTGCAACACGTGACTACTTAGCCCCTGACGCGGCTGAATTTAGATGGCTGCCTCCTGTTCTGTTGTGGCGGCCTTGCGCGTCCGCTTTCCACTTGGCTCGGCACGGTCGATGAGCACGTAGCCAACAACACAGCGCTCCGCTGTGTGATCGAGGAAGCAAGCGAACTTGGCTCGGCAGGCTGCCGAGTGCTGAACCCCGCGTAAAGCGAAGTATTCGGCGTACACCTGCAGGGTGTTTCTTGGTTTCGGAGACGAATCTTGTTCTGTATTTGTATGGGCAGGACAATTTCCCTTCGTTAAAACGAGGTTTTTATACATTTATCGCTATGGCGATTTCAAGGGGACTTCATTATGTCCATTTCGTTATATCCGGTTTCGTTAAAGCGAGGTTCGAAGTGTACTAGGACTCATTTGTCAAATGGCCTTCGAGGGTTTCTGTGAAAAAATATGGGTAACCATTTCCCTCACAAAACGCACCGAAGCACCACGGACAAAGTGGCACCAAGCAGGTCACACCCGATAAGCTTGTGTGTGTGTGTTTTTTTTTCTGGTCAGGGTCTCGAACATCATTGATATTAGCGCCTTGTCGGCGTGCATTCTCTTGCACTCGCATTCACAGCAGGGGCGTAGCCAGGGGGGTGGGGGACTGATGGGGCTTCAGCCCCTCCCCCCCCCCCGAAATTTTTTCGTGCTGGCGCGCACCACCGACCAAAACAACGACCGGCGCCGGGAATAATTCTGGATTTGGCCTACAATGTCTTTTTCACACTCGAAAACACATTTCAGCACGAACGTTGCGAACTCGGGCTGGATTTCGCGGCAACGCCCTTGCACCTGGAGTCATATAACGCGAGGAGCCCCATCCGCGCACCAACTTTCAAGGGCTTTCGATAGCGAGTGCGCGCGTTGTGGCATCTCGCAGCGGCCGCGGAACTACGGAGCGCATGGATTTCAATTCCGAAACTTTATGGGTAGAAATTTATCATAACCTTCTGACGCGAGAAGGTGCACTAAAATTCTCAAAGGTGTGCTTTAGATTTTCAATTCTGGAACTTTATGGGTTTAATGTTCTTAGAAACTTGGGCCAACATGCGTGCACTGGGGGGCTCGTGTCCAAGAACGTTGCAAAAATGCAATCTTCCTCGCAATATTCCACACACACGAAAATACTAAATATCACCGTGACTCTAAGCTGGCAGATGATAATTTTCTCCCAACATTTTCAGGAAGCGCACCTAATGTAATCGATTAGCTGGGCCAGGGCAGGTAAAGTAAAGAAAGAGAAGATAAAAGAAAATTAACGGCCTAATATTGAGGCAGTTCTTTGTTGCGGGCGACAAGGCCTGGCTCTCCAGTACCACAGGGACAGTGGTCCTATTGATTTAACCATAGCCCCCGCTGAAAATACTGGTATTTTGAGAGGGCTTCTCCGCATGCGAGCTGATTGTGGAGACACATATCTGAAGAACCATTTGGAAAGTTGCCCCACTAATGCTTCGTATTTAAGCCCAGATGTACAAAACCAAATTATAGAAACTTGTGGTGAAATCAATAAAAGCCTAGATGCAAATGCAGGCTGCTTTTCCATACTTGCTGACGAAACGACGGATATTGCTGGAATCAAACAGCCTACTGTATGTGCAAGGTACCTGAACAAGGATGCCAACGACATCGAAGGAGTGTATTTAGGTTTTAGCACCGGAATAGATGCCCTCTCTCATTGCGACTGCAGGTTCTATGTAAATGTGTACAAACTACTGCAGCTTCTAGTCACTCTTCCAGTGACCACTGCCAGCGCAGAGAGAATATTTTTTAACAAGAGTTTTCTAAAAAAACTACTTGCGCTCTATAATGCCTGAGGGACGCATGGTTGGGCTGGCGTTTCTATACGCCCACAGAGACGTCGGCATCAACGTGTCCGAAGTAATTGACCGCTTCGCTGAACTTCCCCGCCGAGGGAAGTTCGTTCCGCACAAGAGATTAAACAGTTGGACATTATAATACGACGAGCATATAAGGCTGCTCTTGGGCTCCCTCAGAGCACCAGTATTGAACGAATGAAGAAGCTAGAGGTGTACAACACCTTCGAAGAGCATGCAGCGGCCGTTTTCCTGTCTCAGAGAGAGAGGTTAGGCAAAACCAAACAAGGGAGAACTGTTCTAAACAGACTGGGGTATGCACCTCGTCCGTTTTATAGTGCAGACGATACATCACTTCTCGATAGGGAAATTCGGGCACGTATATGCGTAGCACCAATCCGAAAAAATATGAGCCCGAAGTACCCCGGGGGAAGACGAGAGGCTCGAGTGCGAGCATTGCGAAGGAGTTTCGAAGGCAAGCCGGACGACTACTACACGGACGCAAGTTACTCTGGATGTGGCATACACATCGCAGTCGCCACGTATCAGGAACGGGTAGCAGGGGCATCAGTAAAAACCGCATGCACGGCAACGGCTGAGGCGACCACGGTAGCTTTAGCTTTGAAGGATGCCGAATGCAGAGGGACATCCGGGGCTGTCATCACCGACTCACAGGCGGCGTGTCACCTCTTCCTGTCAGGGGCGGTACCCCGGGCGGTGATTAGGATCATAGGCAATGAGCTATCTAATTTTCACAGCCTCACGTGGTGCCCGGGACACAAAGGCATGGAGGGAAATACGAGGATGGACCGAATAGCTCGAGTACTAAATATTCGAGCGGCGGACCAGCCACGTAGGGACTTTCCAACGACTGCGAGAGATATCTTGGAACAACAAAGAGAGCAAAGACGGGAGTTGGGCAGGAGCCATCCAAAATTGACCAGACGGCAAGCGACGGACTGGCGCCGACTCCAAACGAACACTTATCCTAATCTACACCAGCTAAGACAAATACATGGCGAAGCGTACGCAGAGAAATGTCCGTGGTGTGGCGAAAAGCCTACATTGGCACACATCACACTCATATGCGCCAGAAGACCTCCACAAGCGAACACACACAAATTTACTAAACAACACTTTATAAGGCAGTGGGAGCCATGGCTTGCGGAGGAGGAACAGGACAGTCAGCTGGCTCTCCTGGACCAAGCCCAGCGAGCCGCTCAAGCCAGTGGGGCCCTGGACTAGGGGCTCCACCCACATTTTTCTTCTTTTTTTTGCCTTTCTCCATTAAAGTTTCCCTTCTCTCTCTTTAGATAGCGAAGCAGCAAAAATCAATGCAAGTAAAAACTCTGTTCCTTCAGGTCGATAAGCTCTTAATTTTGATAACGTATGACTGTTTATTAGCTTTTAAAAAACCGCATATATTTTCGCTGTTTATTCTAGCAGTTAGCATCATGATCAAAATTATCATGCGAATACGAAAATTACGAGGACATCAATAACCAGTTTTAACCGACCTTGCTCATGGAAAGCCCAGCCCACGCGGCGTTTCCTAACAAACACACTCGGATATTGGGTAGTTCAACTTGCCGCATCATCTGTGGCTTTCGTTTGGCCTTTTCTTTAATTCTTAGCTACCTGCTTTTACTTCTATTTTGAGCCTATGTAATACCCTTCCTTAATTTTGGATGCAGAATATTTGTTTCCGCTCTGCAGGCAGTTAAATTACACATTTTCGTACTGATTTGTGCATTATTCCTCTATTATTCTACCCATATGGTGCTGTCGCGACCACCGCATGGCCCAAACACATATCACTACTTCTGCGATTATAGTTTTGTACTTGTCTGGATTGTCTTTCTGTGCGTAAAGTTTCCTTTCTGTGACTGCGTAACGTGTTTATTTGTCTTTTTTGGCGCATTATATATACAGTGACGTTTGCTTAAATACATAGATTTATTGCAGACTTATACGTATATTTAAATATCTTGTTGCGAGGTTTTCTGTATACAAGCAGTAAACTTTGTTTCCAGCGACACTTGTTTGCCCTTTATCAAGCTCTATCTTCGCATTTGTATATTCCATTCCATCTTCGCATTTCTAATGTACATCTTGCGGAACTCCTGCTTTTTATATGTACTCACTGTTGCAACTATAATCTCGGTGTAATTTCAATACATGACCGGTAACAGCTAGTTCTGCGCAATATTTTGCAACAAAGGACAGCGTCATTGAGTTTTTTTCCTGGCCGTTGCATATGGTCAAAAATGTAAACAAGGTTCTTGAATGACAAAGATGAATCAAAATATTCGTCCTCAACTTGTTCACTTCAAGGCCTTTACGTTTTTCAAGTCAGCTGCATGCACTGCTTTGGTGGTCTTGAACTAGTAGCGCACCCAGAATCTATGCCAGGGGGGGGGGGGGTGGAAAGTTTGCCAATACCACCTAAACAGCACTAATTCCTATTTCTTCACTGGAAATTGGCAAAAAAACGCGCTTTTTGCGAGTGTGCAGACGATTGCGCGTCTTACATCTTAGTTGCAGTACGCAAATGCGTAAGGAAAGAAAAGGGGTTAAACAAAAGGGGGGGGAGGGGGGTAAAGTCGCCCTCAGGGGGGGGGGGGGGTTACAACCTCCGAATCCAATTACAACCCCCCCCCCCCCCGTCGGTGCGCCACCGTCTTGAACTGATGTAGTTGTAAAGTTCGTGCGATATTTTCTTTACTTGTTAAATAGACAAAAAAAGAAACGCGGAAGCAATAATATCAGTTATTTTTGCCACATTTTTTGGGACATACGAATATGTTATTTTATGAAAAAATACATATTTTGCTTGACAGTGCGTAGCGCTCCATAATTCGTTCGCAGCATGTAATATACTGCTACACGCGTGTGGTATTATGTTGTTTGAACGATGCGCGCGGGCGCCATCACTCGAGAAAAGAAGAGGAAGAAGGAGCTGGGCTCGCGCTGTGAGTCTAACCGGTCAGCGCTGCGACCGCTGTTGTAAATACTAATACTAATACTGTAAATAGTTGGTAGTCTTACTGACTGGTCCTTCGCGTAACATTCTGGTGGAGGTGGAACGTTCCCCGTCCTCGCCACGGAGCTCCGAAGCGGCCGCACCGTCGTCTTCGCAGCCATGGCTTCCGATGGTAACACATCGTCGCCACCTACACCTGCGGCGCCAACCACCACGTACGTTACGGTTCCTATTCTCCGCTCAAAATGGCGTTGATGTCGACGACTGGCTCAGCATGTATGAGCGTGTTAGCCGAAGCCACCACTGGGACCCTACCATCAAGCTTGCCAATGTGCTATTTTATCTGGACGGGACACCGCGTGTCTGGTTTCGCACCCATGAGGTTGACATATTCAGCTGGGACACTTTCAAAGAGAGGCTTCGCGACCTATTTGGCAACCCGTCAGGTCGCCAACACGCTGCGCGACAAGAGCTTGCTTCCCGTGTCCAGTCGTCGACAGAATCGTATGTCTCCTGCATACAGGAAGTGCTCGCGCTTTGCCGGAAAGTCGACGAGCACATGACCGAGGTTGACAAGGTGGGCCATATCCTAAAAGGCATCGCGGACGACGCCTTCAATTTGCTCGTCTATAACGACGTTTCTACTGTCGAAGCCATCGCCAAAGAATGCCGCCGCTTCGAGGTAGCCAAAAGCCGCCGCGTCGTCCCACAGTTTTCCCGGCTCCCAAACACCCCTGCCACGTCCTCTTGCTCCACTGTTCCTCCCACACGACTATTTCAAGAGAACGTCAAGCGTATCGTTCGCCGTGAGATTGAAGCGGCGAGTCCGGCCCCCCTTCATGCTCGACAACTCGACGGTACCTTTGACCCAGCGGCCTCTGCTATTTCCGTTATAGAAGCAGTTGTGCGGCAAGAAATTGCCAACCTTGGCATCTCTACCACCTGCTCTGTCTCCCGACCTGATTCGGCAACCATTCCTATGTCCTCGACCTTTAATGGCCAGTATTTCGCTCCCAGACCACGCAATCCTGCTGAATGGCGAACACCTGACGACAAACCGATCTGCTTCCGCTGCCACCGAGTTGGTCACGTATCCCGCCACTGCCGCACCACCTGGATGCCACCGTACTGGAGCTCATTCCTTGCTCCTCGCCCATACGCCGACGCTCGCCGTTACTCACCTCGCCATCCGTACCCTACTTCTGATGATCCTGACAGCCGCTCCTCCGGGCGATCGCCGTCGCCTCAACGCCGTCGCTCCCCGTCACCCCAACCTCGCCGCTTTTCCTCGCCAAACCGCCAGAGGAAAACTAGGCCATGCAGCTCTTGGAGGTAGTGCTGCATCCCGTTCGTCCTGTCCAAATCCTCCGTTGACGCTCCTCACGAACACGAACCTAATTGAAGTAGACGTAGATGGTGTCCCGTTGACGGCATTGATTGATACTGGAGCCCAAGTGTCCATAATTAGCGCTACCCTATGTCCTCGCCTCAAAAAAGTTCTCACGCCTGCCGTCGCTCGAGCCATACGCGTCGCCAATGGCGCCACTGTTGCCGTCTGTGGTATGTGCACTGCTCGTGTCGGAATTGCTGGCCGCCAAGTTCCTGTTCTGTTCTCCGTGCTGACCAGTTGCCCTCATGATCTAATCTTCGGGCTCGACTTTCTGACGACGCATTCTGCCCTCATCGACTGTTCCACCTGTACGCTGTGCCTCGAGCTTCCTCTTCTTTCCGCCGTTCGCCCCGCACAACCGAACACCCTATGCACTACAGCGTTTGTTCGGTTACTTCCAAAAGCCCTAACGTTCGTCGAAATGGCCTCAACGGCGACCGTGCCTGATGGCGACTATGTCGTCGCCCCTATTCGTGATGTCCTCCTGGCGCGCGACATCTCTGTACCACACTCCGTCGTTACCCTTACCGCTAATCGGATGTGTCTCCCCGTTGTCAATTTTGAATTGGCGAAGCAAGTGTTACCTGAAGGCATAGCGGTGGCCACGCTCCAGTCAGTGACAGACGACCACGTCACTGCTTTTGCAGCCGACGCATCTGCAGATCCTCCTGATTACCCGCAGGATGCCTTGAACCTCGACGGCCCATTGCGTCCCGTGGTCGCTCCGGACCTCGCCCCTGGCCAAGCAGCCGCCCTGTATCGCCTTTTGCTCTCCTATCGCGACATATTTGACACTGACAATCGCCCACTTGGTCAGACGTCCCTTGTTAAGCATCGGATAAACACTGGTGATGCTGTTCCCATTCATCGCCGACCTTATCGCGTGTCCACGGCAGAGCGGCAAGTTTTTCAGCAGGAAGTCAACAAGATGCTCGCCAAAGGCATTGTTGAGCCCTCGTTAAGCCCTTGGGCGTCGCTGGTCGTGCTCGTCAAAAAGAAAGATGGCACGTGGCGTTTCTGCGTTGATTACCGCCACCTAAACCGAATCACTAAAAAGGACGTTTACCCGCTACCACGAATTGACGACGCTCTTGATTGTCTTCATGGTGCCAAACACTTTTCATCGATAGACCTTCGATCTGGTTATTGGCAGATTTCCGTCGATGAGCGAGACCAGGAAAAGACCGCTTTCGTCACTCCAGATGGCCTCTACCAATTTAAGTTTATGCCGTTTGGATTATGCAATGCCCCAGCCACGTTCGAACGGATGATGGACTCTCTGCTTCAAGGTTTCAAATGGTCAACTTGCCTTTGTTACCTCAACGACGTCCTTGTGTTTTCTCCTACGTTTGAGACGCACCTTGAGCGCGTCGCAGCTATCCTTGACATCTTCCGCAAGTCTGGGCTCCAATTAAACTCATCGAAGTGCCACTTCGGGCGCCGACAGATAACAGTGCTCGGCCATCTCGTCGATGCTTCCGGAGTACCACCCGACCCGGAGAAGGTTCGAGCAGTAACAGCTTTTCCTGTACCTCAGTCTGTCAAAGACGTCCGGAGTTTTGTGGGGTTCTGCTCTTATTTCAGACTGTTCGTGAAAGATTTCGCAGCAATCGCTCGGCCACTCACTGAACTTCTGAAGAAAGACGTGCCTTTTAGATGGGGTTCCCCTCAGGCTGCCGCATTTTCACGCCTTATCACGATTCTGACCCATCCACCGATCTTAGCCCCCTTTGACCCGTCCGCACCTACAGAGGTCCGAACCGATGTCAGTGGTTATGGGATGGGCGCAGTCTTAGCGCAACGGCAACACGGACACGACCGCGTTATAGCCTACGCTAGCCGGCTCCTGACCACTGCAGAGCGCAACTATTCCATTACCGAGCGCGAATGTCTTGCTCTCGTCTGGGCTGTTTCAAATTTCCGCCCATATTTATATGGCAAGCCCTTCTCCGTAATCACAGACCATCATGCGCTGTGTTGGCTTTCGTCGCTCAAGGATCCTACTGGCAGGCTCGGTCGTTTGGCTCTCCGACTACAAGAATATCCGTACACAGTGACGTACAAGTCGGGACGCCAACACCAGGACGCAGATTGCCTCTCTCGCTACCCAGTCGAAGACCCGACCTCTACGTCTGAGCCTGACACCGACGCCTGCGTTCTCTCTGTTTTTCCACTGGTACATGTCGCCGACAAGCAGCGCCGTGACCCATCCCTGCGTATCATCATTGACCGCCTGGAATCGTCACTTGCCGACAGCTCCCTTCGCTTATTCACACTTCAAGATGGCGTACTCTACCGCCACAGCGTTCACCCCGACGGCCCAGCATTACGCCTTGTGATCCCTAAACACCTTCGCTCGGCTGTTCTCCACGAACTTCACGACCTCCCCACTGCCGGTCACCTCGGTGTTTCACGTACCTACGACCGGATCCGCCGACGCTTCTTTTGGCCTGCGCTTGCTCGCTCCGTTCGAAGATACGTAGCTGCGTGTGATAAATGCCAGCGACGCAAGACACCGTCGATGCTCCCTGCTGGGTACCTTCAACCAATTGACATTCCCTCGGAACTATTCTTTCGGGTTGGTTTAGATTTTCTTGGTCCTTTTCCTCTTTCCACCTCTGGGAACAGGTGGGTCGCTGTGGCCACAGATTACGCCACGTGCTACGCCATCACCCGAGCACTCCCTACAAGCTGTGCCACAGATGTTGCCGATTTTCTTCTACACGACGTGATTTATTACATGTGCGACGAGGTTTATTGTCGTCGATAACGTTGTAAGAACGCTTGGTACTGGTAGGCACTGCAAGGGCTGTTTTTAGCACGGGGTTCTCTCGCGATCACGGCACGGTCCTTCGTCTTCCTACTCAGTCGGCACATACCCAGGGGCGCCTCTGCTTCATTACACATGGAGCTCCGCGACAGCTTCTCACAGACCGTGGCCGGACATTCCTATCTAAAGTTATCGCGGACATCCTGCAGTCTTGTGCCACGAGGCACACGCTATCGACGTCATACCATCCGCAAACAAATGGCCTCACGGAGCGTCTTAATCGCACTCTCACAGACATGCTCGCGATGTCTCTTCCAACCACACTGGCTGGGACCTCGCTCTACCGTTTGTCATCTTTGCGTATAATACCTCGCGCCACGACACAGCCGGTTATTCTCCATTTTTCCTTCTGTTCGGCCCAGAACCAGCACTGCCCCTCGACACGCAGCGCCCACCAGGGAATATGCACTTGATGCCGTCGCCCGCGCTGCCTACGCAAGGGAAATTGCCCGTGACCGCCTTCTGCACTCCCAAGCGAGTCAAAGGCGTTTGTACGACCAGTGACACCGAGACGTGCACTTCCCGCCTGGTCCCACTGAAAATGGGTGGATCGTGATGAAGAGGGACGCCGGCGCAGACAACAGTGGCAGCCGGTGGTGCAGGCAACGAAGTGGCTGGATCAGGCATAGTGCAGGGCGATCGTGTTGGTTTTGGCAGGGTTCGAGTGCGGAGCTCCAGGACGAGGCGAAGGATCTCAGCAACCTCCACCAAATGCGAGGAGGTTTATTGTCGTCGATAACGTTGTAAGAACGCTAGGTAGTGGTAGGCACTGCAAGGGCTGTTTGTAGGACGGGGTTCTCTCGCGATCACGGCACGGTCCTTCGTCTTCCTCCTCAGTCGGCACATACCCAGGGGCGCCTCTGCTTCATTACAATGCCCCGGGAGCGAAGCCTAGCCACCCTGGCGACTCAGGGCGCAGAGAAGATGAGTGGGTCGTAATACGGTTTCAGGCGGTTGACATGTACTGTCTCTCGTCCACGACGACGCAGGTCTGGTGACACTGTGAGTGGTTCAACGATGTAGTTGACCAGTGAAGTGGCATTGATGATACGGTACGGACCGTGATAACGCGCCAGGAGTTTGGAAGAGAGGCCAGGAAAATGGGCTGGTATCCAAAGCCAAACAAGTGAACCGGGAGCAAAGCTGGGTGGTGGTTGATGAGTATTGTCATGTCGTGTCGTTTGACGTTCTTGAGTCTCGCTATGCCGTTACTGTAGGAAAGTAAACTTGTCAAGGGCGCCATGATGGATGCGAAGTTGCGTACGAAGCGATGAAAATACGAACATAAGCAAATAAACCTTCTGAAGGTTTTGATAGACGTGGGCGTAGGGAAGTCTGCAATGGCACGGAGCTTGTCTGGGTCCGGGAGGACGCCGTCCTTTGAGACTACGTGACCCAATATGGTTAACTTGCTTGCAGCAAAACGGCACTTTTTGAGGTTGAGCTGTAGGCCGGCAGAGGCGAGACAGGTCAGAATGTCATGCAGGCGAGCGAGGTGTGTCGGAGAATCGGTTGAGAAGACGATGATGTCGTCGAGGTAACATAGACATGTCTTCCATTTGTGGCCGCGAAGGATGGTTTTGATCACACGCTCAAAAGTAGCAGGCGCACAACCCGAAGGGCATGACGTTAAACTCGTAGAGGCCATCGGGTGTAACGAATGCGGTTTTCGGACGGTCTGGTTCGGCCACTGGAACGTGCCAGTACCCGGAGCGCAGATCCAAGGAAGTGAAATATTCTGCGCCTTGCAAGTAGTCGAGAGCGTCATCGATTCGAGGCAGTGGATAAACGTCTTTTCTTGTTATCTTGTTTAGGCGTCTGTAGTCGACACAAAAACGAATGGAGCCATCTTTTTTTCTTACCAACACGACAGGTGAAGACCAAGGACTTTGAGAAGGACGGATGACTTCCCGTTTGAGCATGTCGTTCACTTTCTCTGTGATGACTCGTCGCTCTTTGGCTAGATGCACGATACGGGCGCTGTCGCAAGGAGGAGTGGGAACCGGTGTCGATGGTGTGAGAAACACCGGTGGCACGGCCCAATGACGTCTGATGGCAGTCGAAAGAAGAAAGAAACTTGTGAAGGAGAGCGAGAAGTTGGCGGCGATGAGATTGGGAAAGAGCAGGGTCGATGGCGTTGTCAAAACACACTAAAGACGATGAGTCTGAGACAGAAGCGATGGCGTCAACGTAACAACGGTGGGAGTCGGTAGGAACATCGAGATCGTCAACGTAGTCGACCGCCTGCAAGTATCCTAGGGTCTCTCCACGCAGTAGGCTGATCGGGTACGGGTAGTAGTTGGTGACCAGCATAACAGTTGACCCAGTGAGCACGGCAAACGGAAGAACGATGCCCTTGGGCTGAGCAAACACATCAGACGGCGTGAACACTACAGTGGCGTCAGAGTCGGCAGCAGACGACAGGACAACAGCCAGCGACGACTCAGGGGGTATGGTTGTGTCGGCATCAACAATGAGTTTATCGGCAACGCGAGGAGAGCCGGTCAGCAGTGATTCACATAGTGGTAAAATCGAAACTTCTGCACGCGAACAGTCAATGACAGCATGATGACGTGACAGAAAATCCCAACCAAGGATGAGGTCGTGAGAGCACGATGGTAGCACGAAACACTCGATTATGTACAGAACTTCGTTGATGACAACACGGGCCGTGCATACAGCTGATGGGTGAATTCGCTGCGCGCTGGCAGTGGCGAGCACAAGGCCAGAGGGAGCTGTAGTCACTTTTCGGAGTTTGCGACGAAGGTTCTCGTGAATGACCGAAACGGCGGCTCCGGTATCGACTAGCGCAACTGCGGGTACTCCCTCTACAAAAACGGTAATAACATTTTGCGGCGAAGATGGAGGTCTTGAGAACGTCGACGTATTAGCAGTTCTTGCCTGAGGAACTGCACCAGTCAGTTTCCCGCTTCAGTGGGAGCTCGACGACGCAGCGGCGAAATCGAACGCCGACGAGGGGAAGGGGAACGACGAGTTTCTGATCGGCGATCAGTTTCAAGACGTCTCGGTGAAAATGGAGACGCGGCGGCGTATTGTGGTGCGTAGGTGGGCGTTGCAAAGGTGGTAGGCGTTGTTGGGGCGCGGCGGCGACAGAAGCGCGCCAGATGGCCAGCAGTGCCGCAGCAGATAGGCCGGTTGTCTTTAGTGCGCCACGTCGAGGTAGGACGAAAAAACTGCGGCGACAGTCGGGCAACTGGAAATGAAGCCGGATGCATGGGCGATGAAAAGGAAGCTGGCGGCGGAGGAGGCCGTGCAACCACGGCTGCGTAACTGAGCGGCAACGACGTAGGGTGAGTCGGAAAGTCGGAATATGGCAGCGGCACACTCATAGGTGGCTAGGTTGTAGGAGCTGCAGGAAGCGCTTCCGATATCTGATTCCGGATGGCTTGCTGTAGCGTTGGAGTCAAAGCTGCCGAAGGTGAGTCGCTGTGAGGCAGCAGCGATAGCTGCCTGGCCACCTCTTCACGAATAAAATCTTTTATATGTTGCGATAGGGTTGAGTTGGGCAGAAGGTCGGCAGAAACCGCAATGCTCGAGACGGAATCGACGAGCTGAATGTTTTGGCGAGCGATGGAACGTTGGCGGCGCAGCTCGTCAAAGCTCTGACATAGGTTAGTAAGGATTGAAACGCTCGTTGGGCTTTTCGCCAGCAGCATCTGGAATGCGCCGTCCTCTATGCCCTTGAGGATATGCTTAATCTTGTCATCCTCTGACATGGTGGGATTTACCCGCTTGCACAAATCGAGAACATCCTCGATGTAGCTGGTGAATGTCTCTCCAGGCTGCTGTGCGCGCTGGCGCAGACGCTCTTCAGCGCGTAGCTTACGCACAGCGGGGCGATCAAACACTTCGGCAAAAAGGGTCTTAAATGCTGACGAGCTTGAAAAATCGGATTCGTGGTTGAAGAACCAGTTTGGCTACGTCGGCGAGGTAGAAAGACACATAGGACAGCTTAGACTGGTCGTCCCATTTGTTATGGGCACTTACACGTTCGTAAGATGAGAGCCAGGCTTCCACGTCGTGTTCGGCGGTCCCACTGAAAATGGGTGGATCGTGATGAAGAGGGACGCCGGCGCAGACAACAGTGGCAGCCGGTGGTGCAGGCAACGAAGTGGCTGGATCAGGCATAGTGCAGGGCGATCGTGTTGGTGTTGGCAGGGTTCGAGTGCGGAGCTCCAGGACGAGGCGAAGGATCTCAGCAACCTCCACCAAATGCGACGAGGTTTATTGTCGTCGATAACGTTGTAAGAACGCTAGGTAGTGGTGGGCACTGCAAGGGCTGTTTGTAGCACGGGGTTCTCTCGCGATCACGGCACGGTCCTTCGTCTTCCTCCTCAGTCGGCAAATACCCAGGGGCGCCTCTGCTTCATTACACATGGAGCTCCGCGACAGCTTCTCACAGACCGTGGCCGGACATTCCTATCAAAAGTTATCGCGGACATCCTGCAGTCCTGTGCCACGAGGCACACGCTATCGACGTCATACCATCCGCAAACAAATGGCCTCACGGAGCGTCTTAATCGCACTCTCACAGACATGCTCGCGATGTCTCTTCCGACCACACTGGCTGGGACCTCGCTCTACCGTTTGTCATCTTTGCGTGTAATACCTCGCGCCACGACACAGCCGGTTATTCTCCATTTTTCCTTCTGTTCGGCCCAGAACCAGCACTGCCCCTCGACACAACCCTCCCTGTTCACGCAGCGCCCACCAGGGAATATGCACTTGATGCCGTCGCCCGCGCTGCCTACGCAAGGGAAATTGCCCGTGACCGCCTTCTGCACTCCCAAGCGAGTCAAAGGCGTTTGTACGACCAGTGACACCGAGACGTGCACTTCCCGCCTGGTTCTTTGGTGCTTCTCTGGTCTCCGTCGCGTCAGGTCGGCCTGTCAGCAAAACTGCTGTCTCGTTACACAGGCCCCTACCGAGTGCTTCGTGCCGTGACTCCCGTCACCTACGAGATCGCCCCTGACGCCCCAACTGCTTCCCAGTCCAGTGATATCGTGCATGTTACACGACAGAAGCAGGATCACCCTCCCAGTGATGACATTTAGTCGCTCCGGGACGTCGCTTCTGCCGCCGGGGGATTATGCTACACGCGTGTGGTATTTGGTTGTTTGAACGATGCGCGCTGGCGCCATCACTCGAGAAAAGAAGAGGAAGAAGGAGCTGGGCTCGCGCTGTGAGTCTAACCGGTCAGCGCTGCGACCGCTGTTGTAAATACAATCTGTAAATAGTTGGTAGTCTTACTGACTGGTCCTTCGCGTAACAATACAATGGCATTGGCAGTGGCACTGCAGTGATTATTCATGCATTTGATCCATCGACAAATTCCATAAAGAGAAAGGCGCGCTGCGATGTGAGCCACCCCACTGATTCACAGGGATAAGTTTGGTGCACTGCTATCGTCTCAAGATCATAATATGGGCGCTGACGGCGAGCTACATTGTTTAAATATCAATGCAGGTAAGAGGATAAAGGTATCGGGCATCTTGGGATCGTTTTTTTCGCAAACAAATTTGAGCCAACTTCTTCTAGCGCTCCAACAAGTAAAACAATTTTTATAGCTTCTGCACGCTTGTCGCCATATTCCTATTCTCAATACTATTGTGCCAGGAAGTGTTGAAACCTAGTTATAAGGCACCATCAAACACATAAGATAAATGCGTGCTTTGCTACTGCGAAGTGTTTCCGCGTATATCACAAAGACTGACCTTTCGGTCCCATTGTCCTACAAATGGTTAATTATTTTATGCAACATATTGCAATTTACGAATTGTTGCCGGTGAGTTTGCAAGGCTCATTGACCTGGTACGATCTTTCAGGATGACACAAGTTTCGAGATATGCATCCCCAAAGTGTGTGACGAAATACATGGGTGCTCCAGCAATTCTTGTATTTCAATGGATAAAATAGAGGTTGGTAAAAAGGTGGAATATAACTATTTTATAAATCTCACGGAACATATCTCGAAAACAGCGCGAGCCATAGAAGTCATTCTAAGTGGATATGCATTGCAAACTCATGGGCTACAGTTTGTATATTGCCATAAGTGCCGGAAAATAATTAAATAAGGAGTTATTGGTGAATTTCTAGTAATTCATTTATTATGACTTTCAATTTTTAGTACGAGTAATGATGCACCCGCGGCGGTGGCTCAGTTAGCTAAGGCGTTGCGCTGTGAGCGCGAGGTCGCGGGATCGAATCCCGGCCCCGCCGGCCGCATTTTGATGTCGGCGAAATGCAAAAACGCCCGTGTGCTTGCGTTGTTAAAGAACCCCAGGTGGTCAAAATTAATCGGGAGCCCTCCACTACGGCGTGCCTCATAATCAGAAGTTTTGACACTTAAGACACCAGAAAGAAGAACGAGTAATGACGCAGTTTCGAGTATTCATGCTCAAGGGCTACAATTACGCTATCTGTAACAGGTAATCTTAAAAATCGCGTATGATGTTTAAAAAAAACAGAAAAACACTATCTGTATATACTATGTGCATGCACCTGTATACCCTCTGTTCACCGACAATATAGCGCCAGTAAGGGCACCTGTGTTCTGCGTAATAAAAATTATACCTCCCTTCCACTCCGCGAAGACGCTCGAAGAGCGAAGCTGTGTTAGTTACACCGAGTGTTACGAGTGTTCATGTGCATGTGTTGCACGTGATACAATTGCGAAAACACAAGTAAACACAGATCTATAACACGAATTTATATTATATTGAAACGTTGCGACAGTTACGACGCGACAAAAAAAGCGACCGCCGACGCTCCTCGACGAGTGTCCAATTTTCTGGTGAAACCTGCCGAGCCGCCGCCAAATGCATTCGCTGCAGTCACGGACACAACGCGGGTTCGGCGCAAACGCGGACGGCATCAGCTCTTCACAATGCCCGTTAAGCCACATGCAAGCGATTGAGCGACTGGAGCGAACAGCGGCGTGGCACTGCAAAGCTTTTCGCTAGATTTCGTTTCACATGCATTCTCCACCGCTTTGAATGTCATCCTATGCGCAGACTTTCCCGCACTAGTCCTCCACTGGTCACCTGGTGAGGCGGGCCGTCATTGGTTCGGAAACGGTGCTGCCACGCTGCCAGCCCTGGCCGCGCGATGAAATTGCAACTGTCCCGAACCTCGCCGCTCAGCCGCTAGTGCCGCTGCCGCCGCCGCTCGAAACATGTTTCTGTGCCTCGGCGGCAGGAATCGCGAGCGTTTTCGCTTGCATGTGAAACATGCTGTATCCGAAAGGGCGCGCCGCACAGAAACACCCATCGCCTCTCCTCATCTGCTGGTCACGTCACCTGCCCTCCCCCGGCGCGGCTGTGATCCTCTCCTGGTCACGTGACCTGCGTGACACCGGCGGACGGACGGCGCAGCCTCTACCGACAATAGTTCCGCTGTTAAAAAGAATTGCTGTATAATAACAGACCACAAAAGTCGGCTCATAGATATCTCAAAAACATACCGACCTCCTAATGGAATAGCTCTGTATACGAGTATACAACGGATTCGTTTATGTATTCATTGTTTGACTGTCACTGGATATATTATGCGATAGGGTGAGTACCCATCCTGGCCAATCCTCTCAAATGTGTGTGCGTCACTGTGGCACGGGAGTACAGAATCGTTGAATTGCTAGACATCTGTATCGCTTCTATGTGCAAACTTTTGTCACACACACACGAATGCGTAAGAACCTGTCGTCGCCGTTCTTCCCTTGACCACTGTCCTACATCGTCTTTGTCCTCGTGCCGTCGCTGCGTAGACTACACTGTGCATCCACCTTGTCCCGTAGTAGTGACGGTGAAGAACACAGTAACGAAACTGTGAACGAGAAAACTAAGGCCCGGATTCTGAAACGCTCCTTTCCTTACTAAGGACGTCTTACACGCGTCTTACACGACCTGGCGTCAATTCTGGAGCGTCCCTTACTAAGGGACACTAAGTTAGGGCCTCCTTGGTGCTTCCTCACGCTTAGGAAGCCGGCATGCTACCTTCATGCTTCCTAACCGCGCTCCTCTACCTGAACGTATGCTTCTCCGCAGGACTTTGCACGCGGTACGCTCGGCTTGGATAGGTGCCGTGCGCAGCCAACGCCGCGGCAGCCAGCCGCCGTGTATTGACGTCCGGTTTGGCTCCGCAAACTGCGCTTTGTGCCATTTCTTTTGTGGTTCCGTTTTTCTGTGAAAAGCGAGCGGCGAGAATGACGGCCTTGCGATATTTATCCGAAGACGATAGCTTCAAAAGCTATGCAAGGTTTCTTCGGCGTGCAAGTGAACTTCTTTACGGGACTGTGTACAAGCCTCCGCCGTTGACTCCAGTCTGGCATGTGATTGACAGGCATTATCCACTGGAACACTACAACGAAGTGGAGTTTCTAGCCCGGTATCGTTTTTCCAAGCGAGCTGTTGCAACTATACTGACAGAGCTGCAACTGCTTTGTAACACTGACAACAGAGGAGCCCCGCTACCTGCTCTGTTCATCGCACTGCGTTTTTACGGAACGGGTGCCAGGCAAACTGTTGTAGGGGACCTTGTGTGTGTATCCCAACCCTCTATATGCCGATGCATTTGAGATAAGACACAGCTGATATGCCTACGCCTGTATCCCAAGTACGTTCGGCTGCCAAACGCCAGTGAAGCGAGGCCAGTCATGACTAGGTTCTATGCCATTGGAGGATTCCCCGGGGTTACTGGGTGCATAGATTGTACTTATATACCCATTAAAAGCCCCGGTGTAGACGACGCAGAAGAGACGGAGGAAGAACGAGCCGCACGCCTCGAGAAGCGTCGTAAGTACGAAGTGGCCAGGCGAGTGTAGAGCACTGCACGGGCTCGGGCTTACCCGAAAGCCCGGGCCCGGCCCGGCCCGTGGGCCGGGCCGGGCCGGGCCGGGTAGAGGAGTTTTTTCACGGGCTCGGGCCGGGCTCGGGCACGGCGTGTGCTTTTTGACCTGGGCCCGGGCCGGGTTCGGGCTTTCTGCGAGTTGTTCTCGGGCTTCTCAACTCTGAAAAACATGTATTTTTCGGTCTCGGGCCGGGTTCGGGCCGGTTTCGAGTCGGGCTCGGGCCGGGCTCGGGCTTAAGGTAAAGGGGTGGCGGGCCGGCCCGGGCGGGTAACGTAGATTATTTCCGGGCCCGGGCCGGGCCCGGGTCTCGCCATAAAAGTTTTGATCGGGCTCGGGCGGGCCGCCCAATGTGAAAACGCAAAAATCGGCCCGTGAAGTGCTCTAGGCGAGTGGATTCAGATGAGGATAGCACCCGAAACGTGTTCAAGTCACTGGACGACAACCTCTTATCATCCCGCCTCACCGACCATCGGGCCGTCTTTGTGGCAATTGAGAAACAACAAGATGAAGACTTTCACAATAAATACGTTACCATTCAATAATGTCTAGTCTTTAATATAACCATAACTTAACGAGAGGTAACAACCAAACCTAAACATTCAGACGTATGAAGCTAAATGAAAAAGACGTAACCATAGAGAGAACCAAGCTAAACAATAAGATTAACCGTACCTCTAGCTACGCACACCCAGGCATAACTGAGTTAAGCCACAGCCAATTTTTCTTCCTGCATGAAATAAGTTTTGCCCGGCATGGCAAATACACACACACACACACGCACGAAACAAAATGCAGGCCAAAAAGAAAAAGAAAGCGACGCCTGACCAACCGAACTGTCAGATGCTGCCAAAGTTGCTAGGCTGAGCTTGCTTTCCTGGCATGTGCATCATTTTTCAGCTATTTTTACGTCATTGACGAAAGAAATGGTATTTATGCCCTTATATAGAAGTAGAAATTCAATTCTAACAGCGCCGGAAGTTTACTTTGGCAATTCATTAGAAATATTTTGCATATTTTCGTAAGTAATCTCAAAACCAGAAGCGTGTAACGTTCCACTTCCTTTGGTGAGGCGTAAAGTCCCTAGATTTTAAGCAAAAAAAAAATATCTATGGACTTTAGTGAGGCGCTCCTTCAGCAGGGAAGGTAAAAGGAAGCTTTCAGAATTCGCGATGGCCTTCTGAGGGCGCCTAACGTTTAGGTAGCATGAAGGACTCCTTGCGTAAGGTAGGGAAATGGTCTAAGGTTAGGAGCATTTCTGAATCCGGGCCTAAGTTTTGATAGGGCGGACCTGTGCTGCCGGTGCCCACAAAAATAGGCTACGCTCAAAGCACGACGACAGTGGCGAACACGGTCAGCGATCGTCGAAAATCTGATCAGCGGGTCAAGCGCGTCGGCTTTTATACATCACTCGTCGAAGGTTCCAGTGTTATCGCTGGTGCACGCGTGGTTTCCTGAATCCAGTACAAAATTGGTGCATGCAATCTGATTTTACAAGGTTCGGCAAGGGCCGGTATATTGTAGCGATGCCTTTTCGCGCTTTTCGCGATTGGTCCGTAGTCAGAGCGACGGTCCGCTCACGTTATCAACGGGATCAGCCGGCCGCGAGCGGTGGATGATAACACTAGACGTCTTGCGCAGAGCGCAAGACAACCTGTTCCTGGGCGCGTTCGAGACCTCAGCCACGAACTAAACGTGGCGAAACGGACCTGTCGAGTGAGCGCACTCTCCCCGCCGGTCAGACCCAAGCGAAAGACAAGTCGAACAGTCAAATCGAGCTGCGCTACAGCTATCGTCAGCCGCCACAAACATACCGCGATAACAGCGCACAACACTTCGCGGCGCTGGCATAGAGAAAGAAATTCGACAAGAGTGGACACTCCGCAAAAACTGGCAACAGGAAACACGTCACCATACGTCACGCTATAGTATTGCACGTAGTAGCGACGCTGTGTATGACGAAACTGATTCTTTATTGGGCGAACCTGTGCCCACAAAAGCAAGCTGCACTCGAAGCACAACGAAAGCGACGAACACAGTCGGCGATCGTCGAAATCTGATCTGCGGTGAAACGCGCCGGCTTTTATACATGAGTCATCGAATGTTAGCCTGGTACCCGCAGTGTCTTCCAGAAAGTTCTCGACAATTCGCGTCGGTATTACAATCAGATAACATAAGCGTCGGTGAAAACAGGCAACGGAAAGAAGCATCGATAACGTTCTAGAAACTTCCGATACAGGCGCGTCCTGCACCGAGCGATAACGTTTAACATTTGTTAGCCGGTGGAAAGCGGCCACCGGGGAAAGATAAACATGTATACGTGTCAGTATTGATGCCGAACGTTAGCTACCGCGAGCATCGAAAAAAAAGTGAAATTAACAGACATTGATTTATTTCTTTAATTCTTTGACGCGAAAACTAAAATGTTTTGCGTGTAAATGAACTTAAACTTTGCGACTTATTTTTCTTGCCTTGCCTAGCGACAGGCCAATGGCGCGCCAGATGCATGCGTCATCCGCCAGACACTCCCGCGAAGCGAGCGAGGGCGGCTGCGCGCGCGTTGAGCGCTCGCCCGCGGCGACCAGTCCGTATCCTTTTTTTTTTTTTATGTATCCAGGTTTCTTGGGCAGCCGGCGTATTCTTGCGTTCCTTCTGCTCTGGGACAAGACAACACTGCACTATTCATCACTCACTCTCGTTCCTTACATAACGAAGGCTCGAACCCGGAAACATTGATGCCTTCTAGTAGCATAGGTGAGTTTATTGACCAGTTGCCATCACCCAAAAAAGATCACGTGCGCCTGACGCCTGCGGCAGAAAGGATGTTCCACATCCGCCAAAAGGTTTGTGAGTGGTGGCGCTGGCTAACACTCCCAGGGTTAGTTTAGTTGCGAAAACATAAATACCCGAGAAAGCGGATGGGAAAACAGCTCCGTGGTAGCTCAATGGTGAGAGTATTCCACACGTAATGCGTAGACGTGGGTTCGTTCCCCGCCGGCGGACAGTTGTTTTTTCATCCGTTTTCATTTCCATTAATTTATAATTTCTTAAATTTAATTAGTCAGTACAAGTAATTTCCCCTATGTTGTCCTTGGTGTCATTGTTTGTTGGCTTCTTATGATTAATAAAAATCGGGCCCCTCGGTTCCCGTTCTTCTCGTTCATTATATAGCAGGCTATGTAGCAAGAAAGTTCCTGCAAAGAACCAAGTGCTGCGATTGCTCAGGGTCATTACTGAATTCAACAGCTAGAATGAGTAGGTCAGGGCTGCTGTTCCCTTCTGAAGCACTAAGAAACTGGTAGCATCTCTCGAAGATGCCTTCAAGCTGTGCTTCAGTTTAAATGAGTTACGAAGGAACAGTATCACCGACCTTTCATCCTTTCTGCAGCTAAATCCACCGAATTTGATCGGCTGTGAGCGGCACAAGAAAGAGCTCACAAACGATGCTGTGAAGTTCTATTCAATTACACGCCTTTACTTTCTTGTCAAGGGCAAGAACATGGCGCGCGAAAGCAACGGGGAGAAGAGGAATCACCTGAAGCTGAGGCGTGTGCTGTGAATAATGTTATGATGTGGTGGACCAACGTTGCGATCCACCTTGCTGGTGCTAGGCTATTTATGTTGGTGCGTCTGCTGACTCAAGTTATGAGAGCGCTTTTTGTATTTTAAATATATTCATGAATCTAGGCCAAGACGTATTGCTTTATTTTATTGCAACGAAACAGTGAACCATGTGCACTTACCAACACAATTCGCCTCGTAACAATTTAAATACTGTAACTGAGGCAGCAATAAACACAATAGCTGGATTTCTCGAAAGTGAAACATTAGAACTCACTAAATATCACGTAAACACGTTTCCATGTACCGTAGAAAACCACTGCAGTATTGCTTTATGCATGGAAAAAATGCATCTACGTATTTAATGCAATGGGCTGGAGCGCCGCGTCTATACCAAAAAATGTGACTAATCGCCAAGCTATAAAATGACTTCAGCGTATGTGTCTTCTGACTAAACGACAGTAACAAATGCCCCATTCTGGCTTTGCCTACACTGCTCAAAACGGCATTGTATAGCGCGTACTTCAAAGCTAGAGGAGAGGCAGCAATCCTATCAAACACGCGGCTCGTCTACACAGCGCAGCCGACGTTGAGCGCAGCTCAGCCGTTATACTGTCCGCAGCGCCACTTCTGCGTCATGATGCGGAGAAGTGGTGAACTACGCTCGGCCGGCACACCTACCCATCTAGCCACCGTAGCAGTGGGTATCGCGCTTAGTCCTATGGCATTTAAGTACTCGCCTCACTAAAGTATCTGATCGCGTGTTCGTAAAAATGTCTTACGCTAGGATTGTTCGCAAGATAAAATTTACGCCAATCCTGCTGCTGGGCACATTATTAGCGAAGATGGCCTGCCAAAAGCAGAGACGACTTGCGAACGATAAACTTTGGGAATTAGACCCTTGATTCTTAAAAAAAAGTGCATTTAAGCTAGATCACTTTCCATTTTACAGAAATTAATGATCAACAGACGAATGAGCGTCCTCTTTTGAATTGGGGACTGTTGTTCCGGACTGTTCTTGATTTTTTTGAATGATGGAGGGTCGCTTTGTACTGATGAATGTGTTGTCGTTGGCTATGTCCACCTTGTGCTCGAAATAATACAAGTTCCTTCCAGCCATTGCACTGATCATGCAGCACAGAAAGCTGTGCCTGGAGAGCGCGCTCACACCGATAGATGCCATGATTGGCTGACAAAGCGCACTGCACCTTACCTATGTGAACCAAAACGTACGTGAAAGAACCTAAATAATGTAAGCGGCAACATGCCTGAAGCAGTACAGGAAAGAGGAAAAACAAATAGTTGTGTATCTGCAGTTTAACACCAGGGAGCGCCACCTGCGGAACAAATAAAAATTTCGCCCCCATCTCGGCAAGAGACTGCTCCACGCGCACCTGCAGATATTTACTTAAAAAATCGCAGTGATCAGGGCAAAATTTACTGCACATAATATGGCGCGTTTATCGATGCCACCGCAGAATGGAATAATGTGTTTGGGTGGCCATGTTTGGCTGACGCGCTAACAATGGCTAACGGCACGCCCTGCTCTTCGTATATCGAACAGCTCTAAGATAAGATAGTTTTGAATAATACAAGCGATAGACAGCAATAAGCAGGATGGAAAGCAGAAGGAAGCAGCTCTGTATCACTTATTCTTCGCCTTGGGGCGTCAGTGGCCCTAACGAAGGCAACATGGACCATCTTCGACATTGAACCCAGCTTTATTCTCGAATGCAGCTTGCTCACGCGCACCTGCGAATGTTTACTGCAACGGATCACGCACGAAGCACTGAGATACTTACAACGTGTTATATTTCGCCCACTCTCGCGTCACTACTTCGCATTAAGGACGAAAGTGCAACATTTTAAAAGTTAGGCCATTTCAACGCAACGACGTACTGAGAGAACGAAAGAGAACGAAGCCGAATTCACAGCCAGTAGCAACCGATTTTACTAAGCATTACATGAGTTAAATAATATAGTTTTATTGCGATGCAGTTACATTGGATCTTCAGGTAAATTTAGGTCATCATGGCCGCCACCGCCCCCCTGATATTTTACATAAAGTCTAAGTGTGCTAAGATCACACCACACGTGCCGTATGCTGCGGGTGGGAGGGAAAGAGTGCGAGGGTGAGCCGAGAAGGTTGGTGAATGTTGGGGATCACGTGATCAAACGAACTCAAGGCCATAAAAACGCGCCTCTCTTCTCTAGCCCGGTCGTGGCTGCAGATGTGTGTCTGCGCGACTCAACGTATACATGGTGGTAATAGCCGCATTTTGGAGGTAATAAGTGGCAGCTGCAACGGTTAGGAGGCGAAGTGGATGGTGGATTCTTGTGTGCTGTCTTCCTGTGCGCCTAATGTTGGAAGTCGTGTAAGGTTTAGACAAGTGCTGGAGCGAGAGGCAACGCAAAGCGCTGTGTCTTGTAATTGTCCACTAGGTGGACACATACAGAATACCTCCTAAGTTCATGTTTCCAGTGCGAGAGTGGCACCAAGCTTGTTATTTAATTAGTATGCGAATGTCTATTGCAAATAATACCACCGATAAAACTGCGAACCCTACTTCGTGTATTGTCTAACTCTTTGTTATCGCTATCAGTGCTTCTCGATTTGGGCGACACTGCGAATGTTGGAAGGGAAGTATGTGTAATATTAACACGAAGAAAGTAATTAAAAATAATGCCGTTGTCATAGCAAGACGGTAGTTAGGAATGGTTGTGCCATATTAAAATTCTTATTGGAAAATAACACCAAAAAAAAAGGTTGGGCACAGGTAAATACACACTTATCGCAGAACATTAATATTTTATTTCTTTGCAGTGCTGGTAGCTAAAAGTAAAAAAGTTATTTATACGTAATATTTTGGTATTGAACGATGGTTAGTTGATTGAATAATTAGCGGCCGTAAAAACATGCTGGCGGATCTTCATCTAAAAATCACAAGATGTCAGGTAACTCGAATAAATATTGTAGCTAAACATTACTCACAGAATCTCCGGACACTTAAGTTTCATTACCATGAATAGGCTTTCACTTTCCCGTATCACTTTTCCGTATCACTTGACGGAAAAAGGTTGTGACGCTCAGGAATGGCCGGTAACTGTGCGTAGTATGTGCGATACAGAACGAGTCGCCCTTTTTATGATAATTAACCGCATGCGCATATAAACTGGACACTTTCAAATTGAGAGTACATACAGAACATGCGATTAGAAATGATCTTTTAAACAGTGCACATGAACCGAAACATTCGCTTTTCTTCCTCGGCGAAGATGCTCAAATGAAGGTTGACAAAAGTGCCATAAAGAGCACTGTCTTGCTCTATGCTCAACGCACGAAGGAACTGCCAGCGACATAAGACTAAGCTCATAAATGGAACAGCATGAGAAATCTTAAAAGCGTATGAGCTGACATGTTGCGACAACAAATGCGTCAGCGCACCTTTGATTGTTCCAAAAAATTGAAATTTGTCAACTTCGAATGTAGGTGCTTCATAACGTACGCAGGGTTATCATATTTACTGTGCTGGTATTGTAGCCTTACGCGTAGAGTTCATTCATGTTGTGCTCCGTTTTGTTCTACCACTGAATGTGGAATTAACTAGCCCAAACATGCAATTTGCTAGAGCGTAACAACAATACTTGTACAACAGAAGTACGCTGGTCGCGTAGTTATGGAGAAATAAAGTGCCATCCAAGAACTTTTTGTAGGTCAAATTCTGCTTCAGCCCGAGAGTTTTCTTTTTTTCTCCAGATTACATTTGAAGGTACAGTTGGTTTCCTACCTTGGGGTTTTTCTTGACTTCCTCCAAGAAGATAGGTCCAAATTCTTGGTTTGGGTCCACGTTCGTGTAGACGATATCGCGCCTTACGTACTGCAAGTTGCCCCCGAGTCCAGCTCCAATCTCGAGCACTCTCAGAGCGCCCCGCTTCTTGAGCACTGGGTCGTGTGACACGAGTGATTCGAGCGGTTTCAATGCTGCCCGTCGAGTCTTGGCGAATGCGTCAGCCCAGACGATGGTAGCTAGACGAAAAAAACACACGAAGTACAGCTCACGCATGCGAGTAGAAAAAATCAGTGGCAGCAGCAGGACGAACCCGCAGCAATGCAGAGATAGAATCCACAGGAAGCCCATTAACGGCTGCAGAATCCGAGTCATAGCCTTATTAGTTTTGTCTGCGCACCGACCGAGTGTCCGACACGTTACTGCGGGTAGACGCTGCGCTGGGACCGCCTTTTAACCAATATGTGGCCGAGTGGATCTCAATGCAAGCTACAGCATCTGACGTTGTTGGGGAATTTACATTTTTTTATTACACTCGTTTAAATGGGTTGCGCAGAGAGCAGTAATTCCAGTGTAGCTTTTTAATAATTTACTGCTCTCCGGGATGGATGGCAGATACTGTCTCAATTTGTCAGCATGAATAAATTGCTTTTTTTGTTGTTTTTTGCGTGCTGTGGCCATTCTTCACATACCCAGACACTGATTAATTTGTCGGCACAAATATATTGTTTTTTGCGTGAATATACCCAGAAATTGAATAGATAAAAGCAAGAGTACTCTAGCATGAAAATTTGTCAGTGCTAAAGGTGAGCTGGCCAAGGGGAAAATGAGCGTCGATTTAGCGGTAAATGAGCGAAAAAGCATTACGGTTACGCCTCGTTGAGGAGTGAAGTGCAAGTGACGATAGCCCGGGGCATACCACCTACAGTTACATTGTGTATATATATGTATATCGACACCAGTCAACAATACTCTTTGCGCCAGCGTCCGCATCGTGTTTCGGCGGCTGAACGTCGGATAATCGAACAGCAGATTCATGACATGCTGCAACGCGGCATCATCCAGCCCTTTAACAGTCCCTGGGCATCTCCGATTGTTGTCTTTAAAAAGAAAGACAGCTCTATAAGGTTCTGCGTCGACTATAGCCGCCTTAACCGCATAACGCGCAAAGCTGTCTATCCTCTGCCGCGCATCGACCATGCCTTGCACACCCTACAGTGCGCGGAATTGTTTTCCTCGCTCGATCTGCGCTCCGGGTACTGGCAAGTGCCGATAGCGGAGGCCGATCGCCAAAAGACAACCCTTGTAACACCTGATGGCCTGTATGAATTCACCGTAATGCCCTTCGGCCTCTGCAACGCACCTGCCACTTTTGAACGAATGATGGGCGCCATTCTTCGAGGTCTGAAGTGGAACACGTGCCTTTGTTACTTAGATGACATTGTAGTTTTTTCTACCAACTTTGCATCCCACGTCAGCCGCCTCGAGCAAGTCCTTGCGTGCCTTACCGCTGCAGGACTGCAACTAAATTTGAAGAAATGCCACTTCGGCGCCCGCAAGCTTACTATTATCGGTCATGTGGTCTCAAAAAACGGTATCCTCCCGGACCCTACGAAACTTAGTGCCTTTTCAGCATCCCCCAAACCAACTACCAAGAAAGAGCTTCGCAGCTTCATCACTTATGCTCGTATTTCCAACGCTTCGTCCGTAATTTTGCCTCCATAATCGCCCTATTGGCCGAGCTTCTTACCGGCCTTTCTGACCTACCGGACTGGTCTCCGGCGTGTGACGACGCATTTCAAGAACTGCGCCGCCTTCTCACTTCGCCACCAGTTCCACGCCACTTCGATCCCTCTGCTCCAACTGAGATTCACACGGACGATAGGGGTGTCGGGCTAGGCGCTGTTCCTGCACAGCGCAAGAGTTGCTTCGACGAGTACGTCGTAGCGTATGCCAGTCGCACCCTTACCAAAGCTGAGGCCAACTACTCCGTTACTGAAAAGGAATGTTTGGTCATTATTTGAGCTATCGGAAAATTTCCTCCTTACGTGTACGCGCGCCCATTTACATCGTGACCGACCATCATGCACTATGCTGGTTGTCTTCACTCAAACATCCTACTGGTCGGCTCGCTCGCTGGGCATTACGCCTACAAGAATACGACATCCGTGTTGTTTATCACTCAGGCTGAAAGCATTCTGACGCAGACGCTCTTTCCCGGTCACCCCTGTCACCTGATCCTGTCGGCTCGTCTATTTCCGCCTGCGGTGCCTTCGCCCTCAACATTTCCGACATGCCATCAGAGCAGCGCAAGGACCCATGGACCTGTTCGCTTCTAGACTTCCTGTCTAGCCGGTCGCTAGCTCCGATCTCTCGGACGCTATGTCGCCAAGCCACGCACTTTATCATTCGGGATAACCTGCTGTACCGCCGCAACTACAACTGCAGCGGCCGCAAGTGGTTGCGTGTTATTCCCAAACACCTGCGCTCCGACGTCTGTGCCACTTTACAGGATGAACCACAATGCAGCCACTCTGGGGTATTGAAGACATACTCTCTGTGGTGTGTGAAGTGCGCGACACAGTGCGGTGGATGGAGGCAACAAGAAGCAGACGACGAGAAGTGCGCGCGCCGAGGCGAATTCCGTGCTGGTTGAAAGACGACAGCGTCGAAGAGCGTCCGGCACGTGAACATCAAGAGAAAATAAAAGAGAAAATAAAAGGAAAATCATCCAATCGCAAGAAAACACGGAGCTTCGAGCGGCCAATGAGCACACGATGAATCGGCCAGAGCGGCAGAAAAGACAGCCGCGCTGGCAGGAGAAGGGGAGGGTTCCAGGAAGTGACATCAGGAGAAGGTCGGCCACCGGACCGGGTGTTGAAGACGGGCCGTTGGGTTCCGGACCCGAGCCACCAGGACTTCACCCAATCGGGGCCTCATGCCAACCCGTTCCTGGGCATCACCACTCTGCTCCATCGTCAACTGCTGCCCGAGGCCGGCGAGCGTCTGCGCCCGTTGGGAGAACGTGAGCTGTCGGGCTACGGGGCCGAGTTTCACAACCAGCTGCCCGGCCAGAACGCCGCCGCCGTCTGCCCGTGCCACCAAACCACCTGCCTTCTCCCTCCAAGCCAGAGCTGCACGCTCTGGTCGCCCGATCAACGATCAGACCCCCCGACCATTGGTGAGATCGACGCCGCTTCTTGAACCGTGTCGTCTCCGCTTCTCCGCGTCGAGACTGTTGTGCGTCCACACGCCCGCTTCCTGCCCGAACTTTACTGTTATTAACGCCATACTAGCCCTAAGTGTGTTTGTTGCCGTAATGTCTTTTTGACTGTTTGCTTTATGGCTCTTTATTCTTGTTTTTAGTTTTATTAAAAGTGTGTGTGCGTTCTACAACAAACGGCTTTGTCCTCAATTGGGTTCTGGGAACCGTCTAAACCATTAAATAAAAGAACCTGGCATGACAAATTGGCGTCCCCGCGACAGGACAAAGCCTGTTGTTCACAGTTGCTTTAACGGAAAATGAATATGAGCTTGGCAGAGTTTGTTACGTAGGGTGAGCGCTTGGGGCTGCAGGGAGCGGAGTAAAGGCGTGGTTAGAATAGCCGCAGGCGCGAGCTCGAGAAGAACGGGCTGCGGAGCGAAAAGAGCGGGCTGCAGAACGAGAAGCAAAAAGAGATCAGCTTGAGCGCGAGGCACGAGTTTTGCATTTGCGTCTCAAGGTCGCAGAGGCGGAAAGGAAATTCACAGGTAAAGATTCGCGAGCTGGAGTCGCATACAAGCTCTATTGAGCCAGCGTTTGACAGACTCGGCAGTTTCAAATCTTTGTCTAGTGATTGCCCCGAACGCCGTCACGGTCCTTGGTTAGAAATAGGCACGCAACCAGAGGGCAGCAGAGAAATGGGCAGGAAAACGGGCCAGCATAGGTCCTGAGATTAACCTCAAGGCGGCCAAGGATAGCGAATATAGCTCGGGGAGCAGGCAGCAGGCAATTGCTAATGAAAGTGAGGCACGCATGCGCACCGGTGCTAGTAAAAGCACATTAGAGAAAGAGTCTCAGATGCCTTCAGGATGCCCAAAGGATTGGGCAACGGTGCTCATTGACAGTGACGTCGAAGATGACACTACCAGCAAGAACGTACGCATGGGAACCGGTGCAGAAAAAAGCACATCAAATGAAGAGGCACAAAGGCCTCTAGAAAGCCCGACGGACTGGGAAAAGGTTCGTATAGCCAATGATCTCGAAGAGTGCGAGGCGAGCAATGAAATGCTCCCCCAGCCTTCCGGTGTACCACTTGCAATGGTGACAAGTAGCCTCGTCAGGTGCGAAGACCACCCAAATGACTCACCTCAGGGAAGGTGAGCTTGTCTGCCTGCGTCCATGAAGACCCAATAGGTCAAAGGTTAACAAGTGGCCTCATCAAGTTTGAGGACCACACAGATGGTTCAAATCAAGAGTGGAAGAGTGGGACATTGTCCAGCTCAGGGATAATAGAACCGATAAGTTCTAGAGAACATAAAGTGGGTGTTCGAGCCTCTGGGAGGCAAACCAATCTCTGCAAAGAGGGGATCATAGCTTTCCAGAGTCCTGTGCAGGAGCAATAAATGGTCGCATAGACGTCTTTGGAGACCATGAGAACTGCGGAACAGTAGCCAGGTCTTCAGATAGATCTATAGCGGGAACAGGTGTCCCGGTCTTGCTTGAGGACCAATTGGAGACCTCATTTCAAGGGAAAGTCAGGGCTACTTTCGGTATTCTTTAAGACCGTTCAGCTGGTAACAATGACCAGATCGAGGCCAGTGAGCCAGCAAAGCGTATGAATCAAGTCGTCCAAAAGAACAGACGTTCGCAGTCGCGAAATCACTACGCAGTGGAACTGGCACCACATCCGTCGTTTCAAAAACGAAAGAGACGTGATGTTCGCCTTATATGGGTGAGGGTAACCTGAGGGGATGATAGATCCCCGTTTGGATTTTGTGGATACGTGACCCTGAACTAAATATAATTCTTTTAATTGTATTGTACTTTTGTTTGAGTATGGGTTATCGAAATTTGAGTGTTGTTCATTGAATGCCATCAAGTGTTTTGTACTTTATGTTGAATTGGTCTCTTTTGCGAGTATGGTACCCTTGCTTGAACCTGTTAGCTCATGATTGTTGCGATTTGTGGTTTCACTGAACTTTATTTCTGACTATCAGTGTAATGATACCAACTCACTGTGTGTGTGTTGGACCAAGGATAGGGGGTGGAGAAACAGTGATCAAAGCGTGAAATGTGCCGTGCACTGACCGGAAGTTTTTCCTCTGGCAAAACTTTTACCAAAAAGGGGCTTTGTGGTGTGTGAAGGGCGCGACACAGTGCGGTGGATGAGGCAACAAGAAGCAGACGACAAGGAGTGCGCGTGCCGAGGCGAATTCCGTGCTGGTTAAAAGGCGACAACGTCGAAGAGCGTCCTGCACGTGAACGCGCGGCGCAAGAAGAGAAAATAAAAGGAAAATCATCCAAGCCCAAGAAAACACGGAGCTTCGAGCGACCAATGAGCAAGCGACAGATCGACCAGAGCGGCAGAAAAGAGAGCCGCGCTGGCAGAAGAGGGGGAGGGTTTCAGGAAGCGGCACCAGAAGAAGGTCGGCCATCGTACCGGGAATTGAAGATGGGCCGTTGGGTTCCAGACCCGAGCCACCAGAACTTCACCCGACCGGGGCCTCATGCCAACCCGTTCCTGGGCATCACCACTCTGCCCCATCAACTGCTGCCCAAGTCCGGCGAGCGTCTGCGCCCGTGGGCAGAACGTGAGCTGTCGGGCTACGGGCCCGAATTTCACAACCAGCTGCCCGGCCAGAACGCCGCCGCCGTCTGCCCGTGCCACTAAGCTGCCTGCCTTCACCGTCCAAGCCAGAGCTGCCACGCTCTGGTCACCCGGTCAACGATCAGACACCCCGACCATTGGTGAGATCGACGCCGCTTCTTGACCGTCTCGTCTCCGCTTCTCCACGTCGAGACTGTTGCGCGCCCACACACCCGCTTCCTGCCCGAGCTTTTCTGCGATTAACGCCATACTAGCCATAAGTGTGTTTGTTGCCGTAATGTCATTTTGACTGTTTACTTCATGACTATTTATTCTCGTTTTAGTTTTATTAAAAGTTGGTGTGCGTTCTAGAACAAACGGCTTTGTCCTCAATTGGGTTCTGGGAAGCTCCGCCTCAGAGAACCGTCTAAATCACTGAATAAAAGAACCTCTCATCACACTCTCGCCTCCAGATTCGGTACTACTGGCACGCTATGTACCGTTTCGTTCGCCAGTATGTCCGGTCATGCCCCTCTGCCAGGACGCAAGACGCCACCTAAACATGTTGCCGGCCCCTTGCAACTAAATTCCCTAGATATTTTTCGCTGAGCAGAAAATCTAGCGACTTGTAACCTTTAGCATGCCCCGCTCGATCGTTCGACAGCGTCGGCGTTGACCTATACGGTCCCCTTCCCAGTACTCCCAGCGGCAACCGCTGGGATATTGTTGGTATCGACCACCTTACGCGGTACGCTGAAACTTCAGCCCTGTCGTCTGCCACAGCACAATACGTTGCCACTTGTATCCTTCAGAACCTGATATTACGGCATGGAGCACCTCGAGAATTACTGAGCGACCGCGGTCGTGTTTTTCTCTCTGAAATCATTACCGCGCTGCTAAATGAGTGTCGCATCATTCACCGCACTACCACAGCATATCATCTCCAAACCAATGTGATGACAGAGATTTTGATCGCACCCTTGGCGACATGCTGGCCATATATGTTTCATCTGACCACTCGATTTGGGTTCGGATTCTGCCTTTCGTAACATACGCATACAATACTGCCACGCAGAGCACTACTGAATTGTCACCTTTCTTTTTCCTTTACGGACACGAACCTTCATGTACTACGGACACAATTCTACCCTACCGGCCGGATACTTCGGACAGTCTTGCAATATAGACGCCCTGAGTGCGTCGATGGATACCTTAGGCACGACAATAGCTAGGCTGTGGGAGAAAATCGGGGCAATAGAAGCGATTCTTAATAAAATGGATAAACGTTCGGATAAGACAAATGCCTCCACATTCTGGCAGTGGAATTGTAGGGGGTACCAAAGGAAGAGAGCGTTGCTGCCACAATACCTCGAGGTACAACAGGAAGCACCAGTAGCCATAGTCCTTGCAGGAAACGGGTAAGGCCCCTGTTAGGTTATCGGGTTACCAAAGCTTGACAGCGGCAAGGGGGTATAATGCCGAGTCACCACCTTCGTAAAGCGAAAACTTGCAACCATAGCCATGATGTCTCCCCAAGTGAGGCAGAGGCTGTTCTCGTTGAGATTATCACAGGAAAGAAAAATAGAGATAGCATATTCCTGCTGAATGTGTACAGCACACCCAGGAAGAAGAAAATTAAATTCATTACTTTATTCCGCAAAGCACTCAAAGCCGCAGCTGGGAGAGCGCTCATCATTATGGGAGACTTCAACGCGGCTCACGAGGAATGGGGGATATGCCTACAGAGACCCCAAAGGCAGACGAATTTGGGAGGATCTACAGACGCTAGGGCTTACTCTACATACTGAACCATGCGTCCTACGCCCACAGGCAACAGTATAACCAGGGACACTGCACCCGACCTCACGATAACCCATATGGCGGGAACAGTAACGTGGAGAAGCACAGGACAAAATCTAGCGCGACCACTTTATTATTTCGCTCACGCTAGGAAAGGCGTCAATTACTCGCCTCATCAAACAGCCGAAATTAACGGAGTAGTATAATTCAGAAAATAAGAAAGGAGGCCTCACTGCCGGACGATAACTGCAATATCGACGAGTGGACACACCTCCTTAAAACGCACATAGGGCAAGCGACTACAACTAGAGAGGATGAGGACGCACCCCCAGCGCTAGACAGCCAAACTGCAGAACATGTGGACAGAAAGAGTAACCTGGAGAAAAGACTCAAAGCACAAAGATGGAACAGGAATATCAGGCGCGAATTAGCCAGACTCAATAAAGAAATCGAAACATATGCGATTAAGCTCAGCGAGCAGAATTGGTACAGCAAGTGCGATGAGATGCAAGCCAATATGAGTCTCTCCAAAACCTGGAGCCTTCTCAGACATCTCATCGACCCTAGTAAATCAAAAATGCAGGCTAGTACAAACCAGTGAAAGCGAGGCATGGCTTCGTGGTACAGATGACGAGCTCATTAGCAAGCTCCAAGAGACATATCTTGGAAAAACAGAGAGCGAGATGTTTAAGGACTACGAGGGACCTCCCAACCCAGATCTCGATGCCCCATCACCTCGAGATGTTAGAGCAGAGATTAATAACCTCAGAAAGAGATCGGCCCCGGGTCCGGACGGGATAACGAACACAGCTCTCAGGAATCTAGACGATGAGTCTGTCATCACACTAACCAAATACATGAACCAGGTGTGGGAGACAGGAGAACTCCCAAAGACATGGAAACAGGCGGACGTAGTCTTTATTCCAAAGCCAGGCAAAGTACCCAGCTTGAACAACATGCAACCAATTTCCCTCACCTCGTGTGTAGGAAAATTGATGGAGCATGTTGTTCAGACGAGACTGACCAGGTACATGGAGGAGAACGATCTCTGGCCCATGAAATGGTTGGATTCAGGCCGGGGCTCAGTACACAAGATGTCATGCTCAGACTTAAGCATGATATCCTAGACCGATACGACTCAATTGACCAGGGCGATCCTATAGGCATCGACCTCACCAAGGCATTTGACAACGTTAGCCACAAGGCTATCTTGGCAGGCCTCGAAGATGTAGGTGTGGGTCATAGGGCATATACATACGTCAAAGACTTTCTGTCACAGAGGGAGGCGAATATAAAATTTCTGGATGTAAAGTGCCCTCCCATCACACTTGGGAGCAAGGGGACTCCTCAAGGGTCGGTGCTATCACCCTTCCTATTCAACATAGTGATGAGGGGTCTCCCGGCGGAACTCAATAAGATTAAATCGATAAAATTTAGCATGTACGCGATGATATCAACATCTGGGTTCACAGTGGGAGTGACGCAGCATCGAACTTAAACTAAAGATAGCGGCAAATATGGTGAAAGAGTATGCGGCCTGCAGAGGCTTGTCGTGCTCACCACAGAAATCGGAACTATTAATCATTGAGCCAAAACATCAAAGCGGACACGCTGGGAGCAGCAGACCAATCAATGTATTCATAAACGGAAAGAGGTTCCCAAGGTGGAGGAAATCTGAATTCTGGGCATGTATATCCAGAGAAATGGATACAACCTCACGACAATCAAAAAGTTAGAAGGATACGCGGCGCAAGTCACGGGGATCTTTAGGAGAGTTGACATAAAGGCAGGGGCCTCAAAGAGAACAGCCTTCTCAGGCTCATGCAAGCCTTTATTACTAGTCGATTAGCGTATGCCACACCGTATCTTGTTTTTAAACAAGAAGAAAAGGACAAAATAGATGCGGAAGAGCGTTAAGAGAGCCCTAGGACTCCCAGACTCGACCTCGACAGACCTTCTTCTCAAAATGGGGGTTCACAACATGCTAGTTATGCTCACTGAGGCAGTACGAGTATCTCAGTTGGAAAGATTAGGCCAGTCCAAAACAGGGAGAAAAATCATGGAATGGGTAGGAATCCAATGTGACAGGGGTGCCCCTACTGGCAAGAAGGACATACCGTTGGACGTGCGTAAACGCTTCCAAATTGCACCCCTACCTAAAAATATGCACCCTATCTACAACAAAGAGAGGAGAGCTCACAGGCTAAAGCTCTAGTAAATAAACTTAAAAACACGCCGGCGCATAAAGTAGCGTACGTGGACGCCGCTTGCGGCAGATACGGGGCTGCGGTATCGACGGTGGTAGATGGCGACGGGTGCGTTCAGATAGCGTGCTCCACGGACGAGGGACGCCTGTACAACCGAGGAGGTTGCAGTAGCGCTCGCTTGTGCGGGTACAAAAGCGGGAGTCATATTATGCGATAGCAAATTAGCTATCCGAAATTTTAGCAAAGGGCGAATCTGGGAAGAAGCCCTCAAAATTCTACTCAAAAACCCTCCTAGTAGGGACATAACTTTTGTTTGGGTTCCGGCCCATGAAAAAGTCGCAGGTAACGAACCGCTCACGAGCTCGCCCGAGCACTCTACCACCGGGCAACTCTAGAGCAGCCAGTTTAGGGATCAAAGATAGCATCATCACGTACAGGGAAATCGTAGATCATTACAAAGCCGAAAGAAAAATATTTCCGCCTCCGCATCGGTCTCTCTATCTGGAGGACGCTCGCATTTGGCGGCGCCTCCAGGGAAAGAATTATACATCACCATATTGGATCTACTTAACTCAGACGAGGGACTATAACGACGCCCTCTGCAAAACTTGTAAGGAGAAAGGTATTAGACCATGTAATATGGGAGTGTGCTGGTTCCCCAGGGGCCAAGGAAAACATTGACAGTAGAGAAGCCTGGGAGGCCTTGCTCCAGAGCGAGGCTGAAGACTCGACTCTGGTCAGAGTCGAGCAATCCGCCTGGCCGTTGAGGCCGTGAAGACTCACCGTCCTCAACGCGCGGGGACTGCTTCGTCCTCCCCCCTACCTAGTGTAGGTTAAGAGGCGGGCACCCAGCTCGGTGGAATAAAGTTTTCAATCAATCAATCGATGATGACGCGTTCCAGATGCTTCTGGCCAAGGACCCGCGCACTGTTGGCGATGTTATCAGCTTATGCCAGAGCTATGATGAATTGCGTAAGCAGCGAGCTTGACAAGGCGACATCCCACACCTAATGCGGCGTCACTCTGCAGCTTGACCACCGGCCCCGAACAAGCCTACCTGATAACCCAAATCAAGGATTTCGTCCGCGAAGAAGTCGCACGACAGCTATCTCTGGTGTCCATCACTCAGTAGCCTGCCAGCACTTTGCCGTCTCCTCTCCGTAATGTGATCCACGAAGAGGTCAGGAAAGCGCTGCCAGCTGTTCCCCAGCAGGATGCCGTGGCTACACCGGTCGCTTATGCTGCGGTTGCTGCAACGGCCCCTCGCAGTGCGCCCGTACCACGTTTCCAGCAGCCTGTGCACCGCCCTCCTCCTCCCATTCCCTGGGCAAGCACTGCCGTCGCTAAACCGTGGCGTACGCCGGACTATCGCCCTATATGCTTTGCATGTAGGTATCCCGATTACGTCGCAAGGTTCTGCCGCCGCAGATCGCAGGCGTTCGATGACGATAGACGAGCGTCCTATGTGCCGCCCGATCCAAATGCGCCTTACGACCCTTCGATCCATCACCAGCTCGCTCCCAGACTGATCGCCGTCCTCGCTTCGAACGCTTCCGGTCACCCTCCCCACGTCGCCGATCGCTTTCCCCTATCATAGGTCGGCAGTGTGGGAGAATACTCACTCACACTCACTCGCCATAATTTTTTCGCGGCCCCGCACTCACTCTCAGCACTCACTCGCACTCGCACTCACTTCCACTCACATTCACTGGCGCTCACTCGCACTCGCCGCCACTCACACTCACAGAAACTCACTCGCACTCACCCCTTGAAATGAGTGCGAGTGTGAATGAGTGCACTCATGAGTCACTGTGCCGATCATACCGCTCACAATTTGTGTATATGCATAACGAAGCTTCCAATTTAGTTGCATCGGTAGTGCGCCGAGGCAGTGTTTTTGACCCAGTTTGTTTGTTTTACATAAGCCATCCGAACACACGTCAAAGCAAGGTTGGTGTTTCCTTAAGATGGTCAGCAAGGCATCAGTCTGAGTTGGGCTCAGATCTGAACTCACAGTGGCCCTGAGAGCACTGGGTGGACCGTCCGTGGGCGTACACTCGGCGAAGCAGGAAACAGGTGAAGCAGTGACGACACATGCTGGTGCTACGTCGATAAGCATGGCAACAGTCGACCCCTCCGGCAGCAGAACTGGCTCTGATGTCGTGTTGTAGGCGGTCAGACTGGCGCAGCCGCTTGAGAAACGCACTAGACAAGAAAGGATGGCGATTCCCCGAAAAATGCAGCGCTGAGAAGGGGAAACCACTGCGTCGCCGTCGATATTTTCGCCACATCTTAATGGTGAGAATGTGGGCTTGGCCGGGTGGAACAACAAAATCTGCCGCTGTGAAAAGGTGGGGCGGCGAGCAATCGGCAGCGTCACAGTGCTCGGTGTCCATAATATGTATAAGTGGTTGTCCGCCCGAAATGACAGCAGATGCAGCTTACAAGAAATCCCAGCCTAAGATGATCGGATGAGCGCACGACGAAAGCAGAGTAAACTGTATATGGCGAATTCCGTCGATGAGGACACGAGCAGTACACTGTCCGGTAGAGTAAATCGTACTGTCATTGGCGCCACATAAGATCGGACCAACATACGGAGTTTGCAGTTTTCGTAGACGAAACCATAGTTCGCGATGAATAACAGAGATGGCGGACCAGTGTCAATAAGAGCGTCGACAGAAACACCTTCCACACAAACAGCGAGTAAATTAGTCAGGCGAGCAGGAGGAATTGGGACAGTTCGCAAACAAGCAGTTTCTCCTCCAAAAACTGCAGCGTCTAGTTTTCCGGATGGTTGTCGAAAGAAGTGGAGGCAGGACGCAGGGGCGATGAATTACGGCGGAACGGAGACGGGGAACGACGACGGGTGAGCGAGAAGACCGGGACATGTTTTGAGACAACGGAGGTGAGGGCGAGCGACGTGACGAGGATATATAGGGTCCTGGAACGTAGGCGTCCGATCTGGGCACATAGTCTCTTATAGGTGGAATAGCCACGTCGTTCATCGTGCTGGCGCCGGCGACAGGAACGAGAGATATGACCACGTATGCCACAGTAGAAATACTGGGTGGGAAGGGCGCCAGGTAGAGTCGTATAGTTGCACGGGGGCCTTCGCTGCCAACGAGGCCAGGTGGTCGCAGACAACGGTGGCAGGTGCAGATGGAGCTTGGACCGCAGGCCGCGAAGCAATCTCGGCTGTAAGAAGGTGCACAAACAGGAGCAGGGGACCGGGCATGGACGCCAGCTCTTCTTTAATGATCTCGCGCAAATTGGGAGGAGGAGCGCGCAAAGACGCAATGGTGGTGTTGGCCGGAGCATGGCTGTGAATCTCCTCTCACACAATGATGCGGATGAGCGCTCGCAATTCGTCGTTGTCGGCACGGTGAGCGTCGCGGGAGGTACGTGGAAGACGAAAGGAGCAGATCGTGGAAAATCGTTGGCAAGTCGTGATGATGTCACTAACGGAAGTGGGGTTCTGAATAACAAGGGCGTGAAAAGCAACGGAGTTGATGCCCTTCAGGATATGGCGGATACGTTCTACTTCGGGCATGTCACTCTGAGCGCGACGGCAGAGAGCCAGAACGTCTTCAATGTCTCCCTCGATGCGTGTAGCGAGCTTCTGTTTCGCTACTTCGAAGCGCCCAGCAAATGTGCCAAATATCTGTCGCAGCTGCGCAGTAAATGCTGGCCAATCAGGGAAGTCGCGCTCATGGTTGAAAAACCAAGTTTGGGCGACCTGCCTCAGGTAGAAGGCAACATTGCGGAGCTTGTGTGACTCGTCCCAATGGTTGCAAGGGCTCACCCTGTCGTAATGGCCCAGCCAGTCTTCCATGTCTTCGCCGCGAAGGCCAGAGAAAACCCGAGGGTCGCGTTGCGGTGCGGTGACGGACCAAATAGGCTCAGAAGGTGGAGCTGAGGTGGTGGCAGCAGTGGATGCGGTGGTTTGTGCCATGACTGGTGTTGGCGAGCACAAGCGTCGACCAGAGCGGAGCTCCAGGGGTGACCGGTAGAGCAAGAGGGCGGGGATATCAACGCACGCTCCACCACTTGTGAGACGATGCCCGGGACGAAGTCAGAGCTCTTGTATTGTCCCACAGCGCGAAACAGCCCATGAACACCAACCCGACCAAATGATGATGATTATGAGGTTGGGTATATACACATGCAGACTATGATGAACTGCACAGTTAGCGCTCATAATATACATAAAATATTTGCCTTGCCGATTACATGGTAACATCCATCTATTCGCTGGCTATTGTATTTCGTACCGCGAAATTAATCACAGTGATAATCACCATATACAAAATTCTGCCTTTTCTTGGTGTCAGGAGTGGCAGATGACTCTAAATGCTCATAAATCTGTAACGCTAACAGTAAGAAAGAAACAGATATCAGAGTTTACTTTCATTATTAATGACGCACCTCTCACTTGTGCATTTCGGAGTAATATCACTTTACGTGTGACTTTAACATATGCTCTCCGATGGGAAAGCCATGTTAACAAAATAACCTCAAGTGGAAATCAATGTACATGCTGAGCACTAAAGCGACTTCTTTCTGAGAAGCCACCTTCTCTTGCGCCCCCAGATAAAATTTGTTGGCCTACAAAATGATTGTTCGAACAGCGCTGGAGCACGCCAATATTGTTTGGTTTCCGTACACAAAAGAACTCATTGCAAGAATGAAAGGGATGCAAAGGGAGGCAATAAGGATCTGTTTTAATAAATACAAGTTAACGGATTCATTGACGAAATTATTAAAGAGAGCTGGTTTATTAACACTGCTAAGTAGAGCAAAACTAGCACGACTAAAGTTTTCGTTTCAATTTATTCATGGTGACAAACATTTACGTCAGCCCCAACCTCTCTCTGTCCATCTCTCTATCATTGACATTAGACGTGTGCATGCTTGCCGCTCATGCTCGCTAAGCTCCCCTTCGGCCGGATTGAGCCAAGAGAGCGGCGGGAATTAGAGGGAGAGATGCAGGAAGAAGCAGGAAGAAAATGAGGAGCCATTCCACCCTCTGTAGGCGGATGACCAGCGAAGGTGTAGCAAATGACACGGTATTAAGCGCCTTCACTCAGTGGAAGTCGTGGCAAAATTTGCCGGTCATGATTTGGATATGTCTGCCATCAGCGCTCCAGCCCATACATAATCCCTGGCGTATTAAAGAAAAATGTCGCAGTTTCGCCCAAAAGGCGAAGCTTCGATTGCGATAGCAAATTAGTAAAGAGCTGTACGAAGCGAGGATAGTAGTTTATTAGGCTGTATAACTAACTAAACAGACAGCACGGTGTCACGCGCGCACAAGTAAACATGAACGCATCTCGATCGATTTCCGCGGAAACTCGCTGTCACAACGCTGGAGTAAGGAAGCGCAGCTATAGCCGCGAGCGAATGACCTTCGTGCTGCCTCTCGCTTCAAAGCGAACTAAACGTCGAAAAAACAGCGCATACGAAGTTACCGGCTCTAGTTGAACATTGTTCATGTCGCAAATCGCTTTGAGGAGGAGGCCACGCGGGCGCGCACTTTTTCCACGTCGCAGATCTCTTTCGAGATACGACACCCACGCGGCCGCCGCCGGAGCAAGACGACCCCCCCCCCCCTCCCCATGCCTGCGCGCGACAGAAGGAGCGCACTTCCGCCCCGCCTTTTCCCTCGTGGGCGCGAGCAACTGTCGGCTGATCCTCGCAAGCTTCCACTCGCACATGCAGCGTACCGCCGGCACGCGGCGACGATTTTACCGTGTTTGGACTTTATACGGAACCTCACAACGACGTCCACGATCACGGCAGAAGTTCGCTTGGAGTTCCATATAGTGCTATCGCAATATAATATATCCGCTCATTCATTATACATTGTCTCACTCATGCCTGACCTTGGATTATTACGACCTTAGTGAGTGGTTTCTATCTTGGCGTGCACAATCTGCTAGCGCGATAAGTCATCACCGCGAGTGAGCTTCACACAACGTGCCTCCATTTTCCGCAAGAAAGGTGAACCGATATCACCTCTGCTATCGTTCAAGCACTTCCCACATTCACACTCACTTCCACTCACAAGCACTGACTCACCTGCACTCACACTTACGTTCACACTCGCCTCTATACACCCAGAAGCAGAGGCTTACCAACTCTTTCTCGAGTGGGAGGGCAAACCGCAGATCTGACTCTCTCTCTCTTCACACACACACACACACACACACACAACACACACAACACATATATATATATATTATATATATTGAATTACTATTATAATAAGTGAAAAGCCTGGAAATGCATCTATCAGGTATTTTTATTTGTAACATAGACCTATTTCTCAATCCCACATGGTGAATCATCAAGGTCTGAATAATTATTTGAATTTGCATTTATTTCTTATCGCTATAAAATCTATATGCGATGCAGGGACAAATGGCATTGAGTGCCCAGAGGTCCCTGATCCAACCCAGTAGCAGCAGTGCAGCTCACAAAAAAATGCACATTTGTTGCAGTCAATTTTACTGATTAAACAAATAACTTTATGTGGTGTTTAAGTCTGCAGCATAAATGTATCGCTAGTTAAGTAATAGTACTGTCGGGGTTATACAGAACGAAGTACAATCAACATAAATTACTCTCAATACTAAAAAGAAAAAGACGACAGAGGTGTGCGAACTTGGTGAATTACAACCCGATTTTTAGTGAAGCTGTTTTTTTTTCGAACAGTTGCACTAAATGTTTCAGTTTCCTGTAAGTACATCGCATTCTTTGAAAAGTTACCCGCATATTAGTGTTCCTTTTAAACCTTGTCCCCGTGTAATGCTTTGAAGCACTTCTTGCTGGAAACTTAAAAAAACAGTAATTCATCAATACACATCTTACTTCGTCAGAAAATTTCATTATCCCCAGATATAAACAAGATGCCTTGTTTAGCTCACCGAAGACTCCGGAGAAGCAACCTATACGCATCCCGTATGGTGCACACTGCACGGGAACAAATGGGGAAAACAAGGGTTTATCTGCAGCACTTGCATTTAAAGCAGGAAAGTGACATTTTCGCAACGCACTGCGCTTAAAATTCTCCCTATTTTCATGGAATTTCAAGACCATATCTCATGCAATTATTTTAGGAGTCGGGGACAGCAGCGGTATGGCACCCTGGAACACTTCAATATGTAACTTTCTACAAAAGCTTGCAATGAACCTACACAGAAAAAACATTTATCGCTCGTCACTCAGGATATTGTTTCGTACTTCGAATAAATATTAACACCGTGTCCCGCATAGTTTACTGAGGATACCTGGATCAAAAACATGATGCCATGTATAAAGCATAAAAACTGGGGGAAAGCGAGTATTCAGTAGTGGTTCTTCGAGTACGTAAGCAACCACCGCAGTTCAAATTTTTGGAACACGTCACAATATGGTGGTCTTCAATTCTTCCAAGTACAAAATATCTGCTAAGAACAGCAGATTTTGTACTTGGAAGAATTGAAGACCACCATATTGTGACGTGTTCCAAAAATTTGCTCCTACCGGAAAACAAGTTGTAGGGTAGCTCTTTTGAGAAAAGGCCTTAAAATGAAATCGATAAAAGCAGAAGTGACACAGGCCTTTAGAAAAAATTCAGTTAAGTGTTCTATTGGCACTGAAATGGCTCTGCACGTTCGACCGAGGTCACTTTCACGAACATACCACCTCGCAGACCCTCATGTAATGTCCCGTTCCGGGACCTTTCAAATATCATGAATAAATGAACTTGCATATAAAATCCTAATTCGTTCTAAACAAGAATATTCCAGTGCTATCTATGACAACCACCAGGTTAATATGATGAATTCCCTTGAATCGGTTCAGAACCGTGCTGCCAGGTTCATTCTCTCTGACTACTCTTATAATACAAGTGTCTCAGCCTTAAAATCCCGGTTTTGTCTTCCCTCACTCACCTCCCGCCGCAAAAGTGCTCGTATTTTTTTTATTTTAGGTTCTTTCATTCGCTGCCCTCAGGTAACCAAATCATCATTCGACCCCATCTTTTCTCCCGCCATACCATCCCAATGTGTATCTACCACGCGCCCATTCCACCACGTATCAGCGTTATTTTTTTCTGCACACAGCCCGAGAATGGAATACCCTTCCTTCTGACAGCGCCCTCATCACCGACATTTCCCGTTTCAAAACTGATATCGAAGACCATCTTTCAAGTCACGCCACCTCAGCAGAACTGATAGTTAGGCGAGTGGGTACGAATTCATAGTGAAATCTTTTCCCGTGTCGATTGTGCGCGCTAAAAGATTTCACTATGGATCACGCCACCTAACTTGTCCCGTCATTTTCCTACGTGCCCACCCTCATGTAATGTCCCGTTCTGGACCTTTGAGGTATCATGAATAATGAATAAATAAATAAATAAATAAATAATAAATAAATAAATCACGACTTATCACGACGATAAGTGGTGATTACACAAAGAAATTCGGCAGTTACACCTGTAAGTGGTTTGATTGGTTTTATGATGGTATAAGATATTTATACTGCGACGCTACGTAGACTATCTCTGGACGGAGATTCAATAGCTCCAGCATTTTATAATCCAACCATTTCGTGCAGTAAGGCCCACCCATCGTTGGACGCGCCTGATTAAAATACTTGATCCGGACCTCTCCCCTCGCCCGAGCTTTAAGTATATGAAGCCGATTGTTTTGTTTCTTCAAGTATGGTTAGGCGGTAATTTGTAAATGCGGGAACTGTCCAGCGCCAGGACTTCTGCGCAATGGAAGCGTGTATGGCGAATCTCGCGCGTCGCCCGCTACTGCGCGTCACGAGGAGGCACAATAGTAGCTGCCCAAACTGGGGATACGTAGTAAAGAAAAGCAGTATTAACGTGTTGACTCTATTAAGAAATCAAATTTAGCTTCAGCTGTAGTTTTCTTGGACGTTCCAATGTGTAGCTGAAAGTGCCCGCTTTCGAAAGTGGGGGGGGGGCAAATGGCATGCTTTGCCTCCCCCCTTTTGACAGTAGTGGGAACAAGTGTCCCCCCCCCCCACGCCTATGCCCAGAAGCACTCACCTTGTTCACACTCACAGCACTCAGTCACGTTCACACTCATTTCCACTCACAATCACAGGCACTCACCACGTTCGCACTCACTTGCACTCACACTCATTGGCACTCACTAACACTCACTGGCACTTATATCCACTCACACTCCCTGGCTCTCACCTCTGCTCACACTCACTGGCACTCACCTCCACTCACTGGCTCTCACCTCCACTCACACTCACTGGCACCCACCTCCACTCACTAACAGTCACCTGCACCACACTCAATGCACTCACTCACACTCACCTCCACTCACTCGCACTCACACTCACTGGCATTCACCCGCACTGGCACTCACTTCCACTCGCAGTGACTGGCATTCACTCGCACTCGCACTCATTTCCACTCGCACTCACTGGCACTCACTCGCACTCACACTCAGCTCCACTCACACATACTGGCACTCACTCGCACTTGCACTCACACCTTTGAAAAGTGCGATTGAATGTGAGTGAGTGCACTCATGAGTGCGTGCGCCAACCTATGTCACCTATGCGTCAGCGACCCGTGTCTAACAAAGAGGGAAACTAGACGACGCAGTTCCTGAGGCAAGAACTGCGCAAGTGTCCACATGCCGAAGTCCTCCTCCTTTACCTGCCAATGTCATTGATGTCTTTGTCGAAGATGTCGCTACAGTCGCCCTCGTCGATACCGGTGCCGCTATTTCTGTTATGGATGCCAGGTTTTGCGGCTTGCTACGTAAAGTGACGATCTCTGTCTGGATTGTCGGTTATTCGAACGGCAAGTGCTCAACTCATTCGCCCTACCGCTGCTGGTACAGCCCGTGTAACCATTCAGGACGTTTTATACACGATTGAGTTCGTAGTCCTTTCATCGTGCTCCCACGCCGTTATTCTAGGATGGGATTTTCTCTCATACCATAATGCCATAATCAATTCCGCTCGGGCTCAGATTGAACTTTCCCACCTTGGTGACCTGGCCTCGGTCGATGCTCATCCTGCCGCTAAACTTCTCGTGAAAGAAGATACTTGTATTCCCCCGTGCTCTTCAGCATTCTACCAGTCTCGTGTAGTGCTGTATCCGACGGGGCGGTCTTATTCATGCCCTCTCATCACTTTGTTACCCGAAAAGCGCTTCCTTTGCTCTTTTCAGCTCTTTACCTCGCCACCGGTGTCAGCACGATGCCCATTTACAATCATCTTTCATCGCTGCTATCGCTACTCCACCGCGAATGCCTTGGTTACGTCGAGTCGGTTGAATCAACACGAATTGTCTCCGTCCTCGACGAAGTGCCTTCTACGGCCGTTCATGAACTGAGTGCCCTCTCTGTAGCCGACTCAGCATGGACAGGTGCGTTCAGCCCATTCATCGCCGAAGATCAGACACATTCGCAGTGATCTCTACTTTTCGCAATCCTTCAGCACTTCCGCCGTTTTTTCGACGTTGCGCAAACACCTCTTGGTCGTGCATCGACAGTCGAGCATCACATCGACACCGCCTCTCCCTCACCGCTGCGACAAAGACCATATCGCCTGTCCGCTACGGAACGTCGCGTCATTGCAGAACAGGTCGATGACATGCTTCGTCGAGGCGCCATTCAACCTTCACAGAGCCCTTGGGCCTCTCCCGTGGTACTCGTCACAAAGAAAGACGGTTCCATCCGCTTCTGTGTTGATTTTCGACAGTTGAACAAGATCACGCTGAAGGACGTCTACCCATTACCACGCATCGCTGATGCTCTGGACTGTTTGCCGGGAGCTGAGTTCGCTTCTTCGCTGGATTAGTGGTCAGGCAACTGGCAGGTTCCGATGCCAGAGGCCGATCGCCCGAAAACTGCTTTTGTTACACCAGACGCTTGTATGAATTCACCGTCATGCCTTTAGGATTTTGCAACGCTCCTGCTGCGTTCGAAAGAATGGTGGATAATGTTCTGCGTGGCTTCAAATGGAAAATCTGTCTTTGCTATCTTGACGACATTGTGGTGTTCGCCTCTGATTTCACAACGCACCTGCTCCGCCTCTAGCACGTACTCACTCGCTTGACCCACGCCGGGTTGCAACTTAACCTGAAGAAACGTCAATTTGCTGTTCGTCAGCTCACAATTTTAGGCCATGTCGTTGTCAAAGGAGGGCATTCGCGCGGATCCCGCGAAGCTACTTGCTGTCACTGCGTTCCCAAAACCTACCACTATCAAGGGCTACGCAGTTTCATCGGCCTCTGTTCTTAATTTCGTCGCTTCGTTCGAAACTTTGCGTCTATTATATCACCTCTCACGCAGCTCCTTGGTGGTTGTAGAGATCTCTCATCATAGTTCCTGAGCGTGACGGCCCCTTCGCAACCTTGCGCCGTCTTCTCACGACGCCACCTATTCTTCGCCATTTTGACCCTCAAGCACCAACCGAAATTCATACTGACGCCAGTGGTGTAGGCCTTGGCGCTGTGTTGGCACAACGTCAACCTGGCCCACAGAATACGTCGTCGCATACGCGAGTCGCACGTTAACCAAGGCGTAGACCAATTACAGCGTAACAGAAAAAGAGTGGCCAGTTGGGGCGCTTGGCAAATTTCAGGCATATTTATACGGCCGATCTTTTCACGTAGTGACTGACCACCACGCACTATGTTGGCTGTCAACGCTAAAAGACTCATCGGGCCGCCTTGCCCGCTGGGCATTGCGAAATCAGGAATATGACATCCGCGTTCCGGGCGAAAGCACTCCGACGCTGACGCGCTATCCCGATCATCGATTCCCCCGAATGCCAGTCAGGACTCCTGCTGCGAGTGCACATTGTCGTCTCTGGATTTTGACACTATCGCTGCACAGCGTAATGATCCTTGGACTGCATCTCTTTTCGACCTTCTCTCGGATACGTCGAAAGTTCCAGCGTCACGAACGTTTCGGCGCCAAGTTCCTCATTTTGCGATTCGATACCAGCTACTGTATCGACGCAACTATGCCCCCGAGGGTCGCACATGCTTACTCGTCATTCCGCGAGCCTTGCGGTCAGAGATCTGCTCCTCGTTCCACGTCGACCCTCAGTGTGGCCACGCGGGAGTCTTCAAGACCTACGAAAGACTTCGAACCGTTATTACTAGCGGGGATTGTACAATTTCGTTCGCAACTTCGTTCGCTCTTGTCATGAGTGCCAACGCCGCACAGCGCCACGGCACAACTCCGCCGGTGAACTCCAGCCTTTAGAATGCCCAATCTGTGAGCATCGCGTGGGTATCGATCTCTATGGGCCACGTCCGTTCACTCCTATCGGCAACAGGTGGATCATCGTTGCCGTAGACCACTTAACACGTTATGCGGAGACTGCTGCTCTACCAAATGCTACAGCGCAGGAGGTCGCCAATTTCATAGTACGCCGTTTTCTCCTTCGTCATGGAGGTCCACGTGAACTGTTAAGCGACAAAGGCCGTGCCTTCTTGTCTGAAGTCATCGAAGAACCGCTTGCTGCATGCGCTTTCGTTCATAGTAAATGCACCACCTATCACCCACAGACTAACGGTACCACGGAAGGCTTCAGTCGAACTCTTGGTGACACGTTCATCATGTACGTCTCACCTGATCACGCTAATTGGGGCCTAGTTTTCCGTTTGTCACCTACCTACAACACCGTGACTCAGGCCACTATCGGATTCTCACCCTTTTACCTTCTTTACGGCCGTCATTATTCGCACACAATCAACACCATTCTGCCCTACCAGCCGGACCCATCCGAATGCCTGCCGACTTGGAAGCAGCCAGAAACGCCGAAGAATGTCGCCAGCTAGCCTGTCATTCACCTCAGACGACCAGAACCGTCAAAAAGCCGTTCACGACGATCATAACTAGACTTCTACTTTTCTCCCGGGCGCCCTCGTCTGGTTGTGTCACACCACACATGGGCTCGCTTCAAAACTCATTCCGAAGTACGACGGGCCATACCGCGTTCTCGAGAGAACATCACCGGGAATTCCTGGTAGAGCCGCTCACGCCGCCGTCCGCATGCGACGTCGGAACCGCGAAGTCATTCACGTTCAGCGTCTAAGCGGTATCACCATTCTGTCGCCCTTCCGGACAACTAAGTCGCCCGGATGGCTCCTGTATTTCCGCGGGGCCCTTGTAAGGAAGATGACAAACGTCGGCGCAGAGTCAGTAGCATCGGCAGCATCAAGCACGCAGCAGAAGCTCGAGCGAGGGGACTGTGCTCGGTGCATCCTACGACCAGCTATCGCTACGAACCTCAATAAATCTCCTTTAATATATATATATATATATATATATATATATATATATATATATAGATGTCCGACAAATCACATGATCATTGATCATTTGTGAAACGTTATCGAAGTGGCTTCTCTGAATAAACAAAATAAAAAGGTACTAAAAACCAAAAAGATGCCGAGAATAGAGCACTGCACGGCCGATTTTTGCGGCCCGGGCCCGGCCCGGGCCCGGGCCCGTTTTTACATTGAGCGGCCCGCCCGAGCCCGATCAAACTTTTATGGTGAGACCCGGGCCCGGCCCGGGCCCGGAAATAATCTACGTTACCCGCCCGGCCCGGCCCGCCACCCCTTTACCTTAAGCCCGTGCCCGGCCCGAGCCCGACTCGAAACCGGCCCAAACCCGGCCCGAGACCGAAAAATACATGTTTTTCAGAGTTGAGAAGCCCGAGAATAACTCGCAGAAAGCCCGAGCCCGGCCCGGGCCCGCGTCAAAAAACCCGAGCCCGGCCCGGGCCCGGTCAAAAAGCACACGCCATGTCCGAGCCCGGCCCGAGCCCGTGAAAAAACTCCTCTACCCGGCCCGGCCCGCCCACGGGCCGGGCCGGGCCCGGCTTTCGGGTAAGCCCGAGCCCGTGCAGTGCTCTAGCCGAGAATACCACTGTGAGCTAAACGTTTTCATTAAACACAATCATTACAAAACAGCCCCCTTTAAGCCGTAGAACGCCCCTGTAGGAAAAATAAAAAAAAAATACCACCAAATGCAAAACAGCCCGTTTAGACCCAAAATGGTACAAAATGGGAGCAATGATTCCGAGGGGCGCACCTGTTTCTCCGTATTATTTCATTGTCCCCAATGTCATAGGCCACGGTGTTCACCGCTGGCCTGGGACGGTGATGCTTTTGCAGAGCTCTTGTGAAACCTTTAGTCGAAAAAGCGCTCATTATGAAAAAACTGTCAGCCTTTCCACTGGGCTGGAGATGGAAGACCAGTGAAGCTGTACTACGGCGGGAATTATTTATTTCCAATTATGACTATTAAGATGTGATGGTGTAATTGGCCATTTGAACAATTAAAGAATGAAAGTATATACAATCCGATGGTTTTCATTTATTTAGTGACCCCAGGGACCATGGCATTATGGTCGCTACGGTACACCGCCATTGGTGTACTGCAAAGGTTGGCACATTCTTCATAAACACGTCACCAACGCCGAGTGCGTTTGGTACAAACGCGGGCAAAACGCCGCCGCCGTCGACAACACACGTTGTTTGTGTGACCGCACAAAACCGTTGTCCAAACGCTGGCTACGTGACGGAACGGCTAAATGCCGTTGTCGACACTGTTAGGGAGAGGCGTGCTAGATCCCAGACAGAGTCGGCGGCACAGGCGGCAGAGGCCGGCAGGGCTGCGTGCATGCGCCCCAGTGGGGGAGTAGTAGTGCTTATTATGAGAATCACGCCTATTTCTGCTGCCCAGTAGGGAGCACGCGCAGCGTCAGGGAAAGGGGAAGTGGAAGATAAGATGTGAGGAAGGGAAGAGAAGGAGAAGCAACAGTAGTCTCATCCGATCATGGAGGAGGCCGGTGATGAGGCGATGGTCTGCTGGGAGTGATAGCTTGGCGATGGGCGGTGATCCCGTTAAACTCCACAAACTCCAAGAGGCTATGGAGAGCTCGGAGGTGGGGAGGCGACGGGAACAGGAGGTCGCTGCTTGCCGCAGCAGGTAGACCCTGTTGTCTCTAGGCAGGGATGACTTTTGAGCGGTCCTGTGCCATCGCTGGGCAAGCACAGAGAAGGTGCTCGAGGGTCTCATGGTCGCCGCAACGTTCGCAGGCCGGTGAGCTGGAGCGTCCCTTCGCATGCAGCCGCGCTGCTGTCCAGACACAGCCCGTGCGCAGTCGAAGCAACGTTGCGCGTTCAGTCCTGGTAAGGCCACCCTTTGGAAGTACCCTGGCACCCTTGTCGTTTGCCACTCTGACATTCGGGTGAACGGTTGCGAGCAGTTTTTTTTCGGGCGCTGCCTCGAAAAATCAGAGGAAGCGACTGCTCGTGTGAGCATCACTTCAGGATGGTGGGTGGTTTTGGCGAGGGTGTCCGCTTCTTTATTACGGCTATTCCCACATGGAAAGGCAGCCAGTGAAACAAAATGGTTACCACCGCGGCAGCCAATTGAGATAACTTCAAGCTGAGCAAGGCCCCTGTAAGCCCTGATCGGCGGTGGTTGATGAGGCTCTGGAGCGCTGGCTTCGAGTCGCAGAGCACTGCCACCGGTTGCTCAGGAGGGTCCTCAGCCAGGACATCGTCGGCTAGGTGGAGTCCCGCTAGTTCTGCCGCGGTGGAGCTCACGGCTAAGGGGATCCGACATTGTCCGTTGACCACCCTAACCGGTATGGCGCAGGCTGCAGCGGCCGATGCGTTCGCCAGGATTGATCTATCTGTGTAGACCAGCAGACTTCCTTCCAGCTCCTCGTGGAGTTTCCAGGCTGCAGTCTGTTGCAGTGCTGCAGCTGGTGTCTGTCGTTTAGTCGTTCCATTGAGCGAAAGGTGGGCGTCCGCTGGGCGATGGTGTGGTGGAGACAGCGCGATTGTCACAGGGGGTTCCGTGATCACCTGCTCTCTAAGCAGGCACTGACCTCCCATCCTCCCATCCATGAGGACGGCTGGCTGCGGAGTCTGGCCAGCGGGACACCACCATCCGGAGCACGATGAAGGCGGTCATACGCCCAGGGCGCGTTCGAGCATCCTCAGCGAGAGCAGTCGTTCACCAGCCTTTGCCAGTGTTGCAGCAACCGGTGAATGCTTTGGGGGCCCCAGGATGCTCCTAACAGCACCTCTGTGCAGACCCTCCAGCTGTTCTCTCCTCGCCGGTGTAAGGTTGACCAATGGAAGGGCATACAAGAGCACGGACGTTGCTGCGGCCTGGTTCAGCCGCACCGCCCAATTTGGGGAGCAGCCACCGCCATGCTGCTGCAGCTTGCTGACAGATCCCTGCACCCGGTGGACCTTGGTAGTGGCGGCCTTGGCTGCAGGAATCCACGTGAGCCGGTGGTCAATGGCGAGACCCAGGTAACAGTGGGTCCGCCGGGAGACATGCGGGAAGGCGCGCGAGAGCAATGTTGAACAGGAAAGGGCTGAGCACCGATCCTTGTGGGACGCCAGTCGTGATAACCCTGGGTTCGCTAAGTTCCTGTCCAACGCGCACCCGGAAGGTTCTGCCGGTCAGGAAAGCGGAAATGAAGCTCCTGAGGCAGCCGCTCAGCCGAGACAGTCTGGGCAGGCCTCGATGACCGCGTAAGGAAGTCCGTCAAAGGCACTCTGGACGTCCAGAAACACCAGCATTGCCACGTCCACCATGGCCTTGGCATCCTCCAGGTTGGCCACCACGTCGGAGATGGAGTCTGCCGTGCAGCGTTGGCTCCTGAAGCCCGTTTGCTGCTCCGGGAAGTACTGTAGTTGGGCCGCAATTCCACTATAGGCGTGCCAGTGCCACCCTTTCCACCACCTTGCATGCGGCGGAGGTGAGGGACACCGGCCTGTGAGGATAGGGCTATGGAAGGCTTCCGGGATTTCAAGATTGGTGTCACGACTGCAACCAGCCAGCTCTGCGGAGGATACCGGTGTCCCAGATGGTTTTGAAGCACTCGAGCGCCGCTCCTTCTCGGCATCAGCTAAGTTGCGCAGCATCTAGAACGTCGTCTCAGCTCCCGAGCACTGCGTCGCCTTCAACTTTACATGCGGATTGGTTAGTTGCACAGTGCTTGTATTGAGCAGCACCTAGTCCGCGTGGTGGCAGGAGGATGGGTTTGACCGGGTGTCTGCCTCTGAAGGTGGTGCCTGCAGGGCTGGGGTCTGGCCGCGAACTGGTCCGCCAGAAGCCCGGCCAGGTTACCCGCGCTGATTCCCATGTGGACCGCCACGGACAGAACCTGGCGGTGTGCACGGGGCACCTACTGGAGTGACGTCAGGAGGCGCTAGGCTTGCGGTCCGTTGGGAGAGCGGTTTGATGGAACAGTAAATTCTCTGCCAGCTCTGATTTCGGCGTCGCCGAGCATGACGCCTGAAGATGACGCCTGAAGACGGCGTCTACACGGCGGAATGGTCCACTGTTCTGGTCGAGAGGTGCGCAGAGCTATGCACTCTGCACGGCGCCTAGCAGCTCGCAGTTTCAGGTGCTGAATATCCGTACTGGCTTGCCCACCTGAGCCGTGGAACGAATGGTGGCCGCTTTTGCAGTCTGCTATCAGCGGGGGGAAGGTGCCGGGGTCAGCATCTTTATAGCAATGCTTGCAAAAGGCCTTTCAGTCGACAGTGAAGCACTCTCTGCTCCTGCGGTCTTCCCTCTGAACGGGTTGATCAGGAGGGGCAAATGGTCGGAGCCTCATCTGTCCGGAAGCGGTGGCCTTGTATAGTTACAGCCCTCCCTTGCCAGGCTGACGCCGATAGCGGAGAGGACCACCCGCGCCGCGCGTCGGATGAATGGGGTGCTCCGCTGTTGAGAACTGACAAGCATTGTGGGTTGACAACGTCCCATAGTCCCTGGCCACGTGAGCAGCAACGGCGGCTTCCCCAGGCGGTTTGGTGGGCATTCACGTCCCCGCAGATGAGGAAGTCTTTCCGAGGCGTTGGCCCTGTGGCAGGAGGCTGGGGTTCCATGGGGCATGGTCGGACATAGATGATGTCCACGGTAGTGTCGGAGCCACCCAGTCGTACCCGAACAACAGCATTTAATAGGACCGCTGAGCAGGTCTGCCACCGGACTTCCGCGTGTGACAATTCTCGCCGCACGTAGATCGCGCAGTGTTATGATCCCTGCTGGTGGCCCTCATCAAGGCAGGGGGCAGACTGGCAGGACTCGCGAGTGCAAGAAGTGCGGCTGCTGTAGCCTACATATTAAGGAAGGCGCAGGTTGGGTGCAGTAGCGTAGACCTCCTGCAGAGCAAGTACATGATACTCGCTCCGCAGGAGGTGCATGGAGAGGTCTGCCTGCCGCCACCGCAACGAGTTTCGCGTCCACTGGAGAACACTCGAGCGGCGGCGGCAATGTCCTGCTGCAGGCGGTTGGGGACTAGCCAGGTTGACTACTGGGCTCAAGGCACGCCACCTGCCTTGAAGCAGATGTAACGCAGCTGTTGTTGTCTGGAGGCAGCAGGTCGCGATCGCCCTGAGGGGGCACAGGTCTTGTTCTCATCGCTGGTGGACTGGGGAGCCTCCTTCAGGGACGTCCCTGGCTTGATTCTGCCCCACTTCTTTGCACCACCTGCTGTACACGCTACTACAAGCGGGGTTGGGGGTGGTTGGTAGAGGTCTTGGCCTCCTTGTCAGAAGCGGCCGAGTGGTGCAGCGTAGGTTTTGCCTCTGGCGGTCTAACAAGTGGTGGACCCGAAGCAATTGTTTGTGAGCTGCTGGGGGCAACCCGCATTACCGCCTGGGCCTCGCGATGCGACAGGTGTCTGGGAGCTGACGCCTTTAACGTGGCCAGGCGCCGCTCTCTTTGCCACAGCTGGCACTTAGGCGAGTCGCCTGGATGTGGTCCCCCACAAATGCAGGCATCTGACCCTGCTCGAACAGCACGATCCGTCTGGTGTGGGCCCCGAACCGCAGGCACCGCACGGTACTCCGCAGGTTGCTGTGGTATGCCCATAGCATCCGCAACGTAGGCACTGCAGAGGGCGAAGCCGGGAGAACTGCACCTCGAAGGGAATACTGAAGAGGTCGATTCTTGCGGGGGAGTGGGGCAAGGGAAGCAAAACGCAGCACCAGGGTGGCGCCCTGTCGCTTAGCTGCGACCCCCCATACCTTCGACGATACGGCAGCCAGCAGGTCCTCATTGGTGTAGTTGCCATGCACGCCTTGCACCACGCCGCTGCTCTGGGTGCGGTAGGCCGGAACGCGCGCGGTCACGGGCATCCCGGTGATCTCTGACGTGGGCAAGCAGGTGCTCCGTCCATTCAGGCGATGCCTCGTCCGCAGCCAGAATGTTCTTCTTCGTGTGCACTCCGTACCTCCTTTACCCCCAGGCAGCGCGGAAGCGAGCGCCTGCGCGATGGCGAGGCGGGAGGTACGGGGAAAGGCGGCACCGTACGGTGGCTGGATGGGTAGGTGTGCTGACCGAGCGTAGTTCACCACTTCTCCGCATCATGACGCAGAAGTGACGCTGCGGACAGTATAACGGCTGAGCTGCGCGCAACGTCGGCTGCGCTGTGTAGACGAGCAGCGTGTTTGATAGTATCGCTGCCTGCGCTCTAGCTTTGAAGTACGCACTATACAATGTCGTTTTGAGCAGTGTAGGCAGAGCCAGAAATGGGGAATTTGTTACTGTCGTCTAAGAAGACACGATATCCTGAAATTCAATTTCTAGCTTGGCGATTGGTCACATTTATTGGTATAATCGCGGCGCTCCAGCCCATTGCATTAAATACGTAGATGCATTTTTTCCATGCATAAAACAATACAGCAGTGGTTTTATACGGTATATGGAAACGTGTTTACGTAATATTTAGTAGTTTAATGTTTCAATTTCGATAAATCCAGCTATTGTGTTTATTGCTACCTTAGTTACGGTATTTAAAATTGTTACGAGATGAATTGTGTTGGTAAGTGCATATGGTTAACTGTTTGTTTGCAATAAAATAAGGCAATATGTCTTAGGCTAGATTGATGAATATATTTAAATACAAAAAGCGCTCTCATAACTTGAGTGAGCAGACGTGCCAACATAATAGCATAGCACCTGCAAGGTCGCAACGTTGGTTCAATACATCATAACATTATTCACAGCACATGCCTCCGCTTCAGGTGATTCCTCTTCTCCCTGTTGCTTTCGCGCGCCATGTTCTTGCCTTGTCAAGAAAGTAAAGGCTGGTAATTGAATAGAACTTCACAACATCGCTTGTGAGCTCTTTCTTGTGCCACTCACAGCCGATCAAATTCGGAGGATTTAGCTGCAGAAAGGATGCCAAGTCGGCGATACTGTTCCTTCGTAACTCATTTAAACTGAAGCACAGCTTGAACCCGTCTTCAAACCGATGCTACCAGTTATTTTAGTGTTCAGAAGGGAGCAACAGCCCTGACTTACTCATTCTGTTGAATTCAGTAATGTCCCTGAGCAATCGCAGCACTTGGTTCTTTGCAGGAATCTTCTTGCTACATAGCCTGCTATATAGAATATAAGCCTAGAGTCACTTTTTTGTCCCTGTAGGAGCGCAGCGGTGCTCGATGTCGCAGGCGCTGAGCACCTCATGTGCGGCTTGCAAATGTCCAATGTCGAGGAGCTTATTGACGTACGCTTTTCGGTGTACGGCTTGCTCATTAACGTCGCCGATACTGAGCAAGCTACTGAGCAGCCCGGGGCGAACATTACTGCTGTCTTTCTCACAATTTAGAGCCCGACCTGCAGTTCGGATCGAAGCAGTAAGTCTTCTTGGTGGTCTTCTTTGGTGGAGCAGTGCCGCCGCTAATCTCGCCGGTCATTTTGCCGACCTGAAACATTCCACATCGCTTAGGAACTTGCAAACACTACGAGAGACGCGGAGCTCTTCGCCTTTGAAACTGACGCGAACAGACGACATACAACTAGTCCAATACGGGCTTTACTATTTTTTTTTGCTCGCCGCCAGCCCCCTGTAGCAGACGACGCGCGCTGCGGAACCGTTCTACTGACCGCAGCTCCAATTTTGCGTCATGACGCGGAGAAGCGGTGAACTGCGCTCCAGACGAGCCGGTCGGCACACCTACCCATCTAGCCACCGTTGTGCGCCGGACGAAACAGCACTGTGGAGGCTGTCAGTGACGAGATGGGCAGAGAAGTTGCAGGAACCCCGGCAGTAGCAGCGGGAGCCACGACAGCAGGTGCTGAAGGCGCAGGTGAACTACAGGGGTCTGTAGATCGTGCGGCAGGAGGGACGGTAGGCTCGGTCCCGGGAGGAGGGGCGTTGTTCCCGGCTAGGCCCTGTTACAGCGTACTAGAATAGGTAGCCTGGTGGCAACGCGGAACGCTGGCGGCGTTTCTGCGCCTCTGACTGGATCTGGTGAAACTCGCGCTCGATGCTAATGTCCCTAGCCGGGGTGAGGGGGCGATCGTCTGCACCTGCGACACGTGGCGGTAGTATAGTCGTTGATGCAATGAGTGGCTTGTAGGTTGCGCGAGGCACCATCAGCATCACTACTGGGCTCGCTGGGACGCGAACGCTTACGCGTAGTAGTGGTATCCATAGCATCGAGGTTTGAGAATATCGGCAGTGGGACGTACTGAGGGTCGAGGGGAGACGAGCCCGGCAACCCCGGAACAGCGGCGCATTCCCCTGTAAGCAGTACATCCGAAGAGCTCGTGGGGGTTATCGAGGGCTCAACGGCTGTATAGTGTCTGCAGCCGATAGTGTCTGCAGAGCCGCCGCAGTGTCCAGGGAGGCAGTGGCGACGGTTGTGGAGCAGGAGGATGCCGAAGCAGGGGGGTACCCGACGATCCCGTGCAGCTGCTCGGCCAGGTCGTCAGTGAAGAGTGGGCGTCGCGAACATCCCCGCTTCGGAGGTGGTCGTTGATGAGGCAGTAGATGTCCGCCGTTCGCTGATAGCCCTGCAGAGGCGTTGCGCCTGCTCGTGCTGCAACCGCATTGAGCAGCTACAGTGTTCGTTGGCAGGCGATGCTCACCGCGCGTCTGCGCGACGAGCTGCTCTCTTCGTTTGGACAGACAAAGACTTGTTGGAACTACTCTTCCGTCATCTACTGAAATGCAGCTCTTACCACCAAACAGCCCTTTTCAGGGCTAACCAACCTTTTGCCCGGTTGATTGTTGGCAAGATACGATACCGAGCCCTCAAAACAACGCATAGTTCTTATTTACATCCAAAGTTGGTTTGTTTTCCAGATTCATGATTCACTTATGATAACAGAGTATAAAGAATATTTATGTCCTTCGTGTAAAATGACACGAGAGGATCTACCAACCTGGAGCATCTCGTCGCCCTGTTCGAGGCTGCGGGCGCACTGCGACGAGATCGTTGTGAGGGTGTCCACCCGTCGTGGTCACTGTCCACGTGGTGGCCGCACTGGACGCTGCAACACTGAAAGCATGCAGCAATTTCTACAGTTGCATTGCATTTTACGGCATGCATAAAAATGGCTATGTCCATGTTACGGCTGATTGGGTTAGTTCAATAAAATACGAGAGCTTATTTTCTCTTACAGCTTGAGGATCAATAACTTACCAGGTGCAGCGACAACCTTTCCGTGCCTGATGCGCCGCGCGGTGGATCCTCTTCCGCTGTAGAGTAAACACATTACAAGTTTACGAACTGCATGCACATTTGGCGGTAATGAAAACACTCATTCCTCTGATGCTTACTTGTCGCTGGGCTCCTCACGCCCGCAACCTCGTCCGTAGCCTCGACGACGCCCTCCATGGCGGCAGTGGGAACGTCAGCCTGCTGGAAAGTGTCATAAGCATGTCCTTTCGCTACGTGGCTTTTCGTTACACTGGCTATGTTTGCAAGTTTTCGTACTACACATTTGCGGAAATATTCTGCAATTATTGAGTGCTTAATGATCCCATGTATTACCAACCTCGTGCACTTGCCTGAAGGCATTTTATTTCTGTGATCAATTAATCTCATTTTTCCCGAAAGCGCAGCCAACTGAGATTCTAGTTGACTAACCTACCTGCTTTTCCATTCTCTCCTACGCTATTTTTCTGTTCACCAACAGTGTCGCGTTCCGCTAAAGGTACCACTTGCAGATAATGGCACACTCTAAGTCAGCACCATTCAGGAACCCATGATATTACGCCCGGCAGTGTGCTTACCTCTCGGTAGGGGAGGTCGGTGAAGCCACGGAAGCGGACCGTGCTCGTCAGCTGGATAACTCGGCCCCGGAAGCCGGGAGCGCGACCCCCTCCAGTGCCGAAAATACACACTAATGTCGAAGGACAAATCGCCCAGACCATTTGACGGTCACTCACCTTTGCTCTTGGGCGATATCGGCAGCGTCGCGGCGGGCCTCGTAGACCTACTGCTTCCTCCACCAGTTCTGTCCCTGGTCAACGGTTTTCACAACGGGCCCTTCCGCATTCAGCGCGTCGGCCAGCTGCTGCCACAGCCGTCGCCGGTCGACAAGGGCCAAGCTGGCTGGATCTTAAAGCCATCAAAGCGAGCACCGTCTTCCGCTGGCCCTCGGAAACGCGCGGTCCCTTAACGGGTGCATAAGCTGACACATTTTCCGCCATGGCTCTCTGCATGCAACGGCTCGACTGAACCAACCGCTTCAAAAGTCACGCCGTTTGAATTTTAATAGTGGTGGAGACATGCATAAAAGCATTGCTTGAAACGGGGTAGTGGCTAGCGCCACCACTAAACGTTTCGTAAAAGTGCGACGCCACTAGCGCTATTTGAATACATTAACCGCAATAATTTGTTTCAGTCGTTCCGCATTCCAAACTGAATCTTTCAAAGGCAACACCAACACATTTTGCTACTCAGTCGTAATAATCAAATATTTCTCAACATGTTAGAAACGCTTCTAAACAAGTTATACAGTTCCAAGCAGACGTCAAAAGCGTGACGAAGGCTTCTAATTTGCTCATTGGCTGTTTACTTCCTCTCGTTCTTGACCACTTTGCGGACCGCCTATTTCATGACGTACAGAACGGACCGCGCCTCCGTTCGATTTTGGAACGCGTACAATATCGCGCCCCTGATCAACGGCGAAACGCATCGGCTTTTATACTCGAGTCATCGAAGATTCCGGAGTAATCCCTGGTGCCCGGGTGCCTTCCAGAAGGTACTAGACAATTCGCGTCGCTCATACAATCAGATCACATGAGCGTCGGTGACAACAGACAACGCATAGAAGCATCGATAACGTTCTACAAACTTCAGATACATGCAGGCGGGTCCTGCGCCGAGCAATAACGTTTAACATCTGTTAGCCGGTGAAAAGTGGTCACCAGTGAAAGGTAAACAAGTACACGTGTCAATACCCTCCCCTTAAAAAACGTCGTCCCGATGCTACAACCACCAAAGCGAAAACAAAACCACGCGTAATAAAGAAAAAAAAACATAACAAAGCAACAAAGTCCATAAGTTCGTTAGCGGGCGTAGAATTGCTTAAGACGCACCACGTGGATGACTTCAGGTCATGTGCGGCGCCGCTGTGATTGGGAAATGCCGTCAGGCACGACCTCATAGTCTAGTGCGCGAATACGTCAGAAAATCTTATAGGGTCCGAAATAGCGTTGTAACAGTTTCTCGCTAAGTCCTCGTCGGCTTATCGGAGTCCAGACCCAAATACGGTCGCCAGGCTGGTACTCGACGTAGCTTCGTCGAAGATTGTAGTGTCGGCTATCGGTCCTCTGCTGGTTCTAGATGCGCAGGCGGGCGAACTGTCGTCCTTCATCGGTGCGCTGCAAGTAGGCGGCAACGTCGAGGTTGTCTTCGTCGGTGACGTCCGGTAGTATGGCATCAAGCGTCGTTCCCGGGTTCCTTCGGTAGACCAGGTTTAACAGCGCCATGTGCGTCGTTTCTTTCACGGCTGTGCTGTATGCGAAGGTCATGTACGGAAATATGGCATCCACGTCTTGTGTTCAACGTCGCCGTACATTGTAGCATGTCGGCGAAGGTCATATTTAGGCGGTCAGAGAGGCCATTTGTCTGCGGGTGGTAGGCGGTGGTCCGGCGGTGGCTTGTCTGGCTGTATCGCAGTATCATCATCATCATCTACCTATATTTTATGTCCACTGCAGGACGAAGGCCTCTCCCTGCGATCTCCAATTACCCCTGTCTTGCGCTAGCGTAATCCAACTTGCGCCTGCGAATTTCCTAACTTCATCATCCCATCTACTTTTCTGCCGACCTCGACTGCGCTTCCCTCTCTTGGTATCCATTCTGTAACCCTAATGGTCCACCGGTTATCCATCTTACGCATTACATGGCCTGCCCAGCTCCATTTCTTCCGCTTAATCTCAGCTAGAATATCGGCTATCCCCGTTTGTTCTCTGATCCACACCGCTCTCTTCCTGTCTCTTAACGTTAGTCCTAAGATTTTTCGTTCCATCGCTCTTTGTGCGGTCCTTAACTTGTTCTCGAGCTTCTTTGTTAACCTCCAAGTTTCTGCCCCATATGTTAGCACCGGTAGAATGCAATGATTGTACACTTTTATTTTCAACGATAGTGGTAAGCTCCCAGTAAGGATTTGGCAATGCCTGCCGTATGCACTCCAACCCAATTTTATTCTTCTGTAAATTTCTTTCTCGTGATCAAGGCCCCCTGTGAGTAATTGACCTAGATAAACGTACTCCTTTACAGACTGTAGAGACTGACTGGCGATCCTGAACTCTTGTTCCCTTGCCAGGCTACTGAACATTATCTTTGTCTTCTGCACATTCATCTTCAACCCAATTCTTACACTTTCTCGATTAAGGTCCTCAGTCATTTGCTGTAATTCGTCTGCATTGTTGCTGAATAGGACAATGTCATCTGCAAACCGAACGTATCGCAGTATAGCTTGAGTTAAATCTGCAGTAAAGGCCGTACCTCTGTCGCTGATGAGGACTGCTGGGGCACCGTGACGCAGGAGGATGTTCTCAATGAAGAATCTGACTACCTAGGTGGCAGTGCCCTTGGGCAAGGCTTTTGTTTCGGCGTAGCGGGTAAGGTAGTCCGTAGCTACCACGATCTATTTATTCCCGGACGTGGACGTCCGGAAAGGCCCCAGTAATTCCATTCAGATCTGCTGGATCAGTCGGCGAGGTGTTTCGATCGCCTGTAGAAGTCCGGCTGGCCTTGTCGGCGGTGTTTTGCGCAGCTGACAGTCTCGGCATGTCTTTACGTAATGGGTGACTTCGGCAATGAGGCGAGGCCAGTAGTATTTTTCTTGTATTCTCGCGAGCGTGCGGGAAATACCGAGATATCCAGCCGTTGCGTCGTCATGGAGAGCTTGCAGAACCTCTGGACGCAATGCTGAGAGTACCACGAAGAAGTAGTTTGCTCGAAGTGCCGAGAAATTCTTCATTAGGAGAATGTTGTTTTGCAAGAAAAATGACGCCAATCCTCGCATGAACACCGTCGGTACAACGGCGGTCTTGCCTTCCAGGTAGTCTACAGGGCTCCTTAGTTCCGGGTCGGCTGTTTGTTGTTCGGCGAATTCGTCGGCACGGTTGGGTCCCAAGAAAGTGTCGTCATCTTGGTCGTCTTGTGGCAGGGGCTCCACGGGGGCGCTAACAAGTAGTCGGCGTCATAGCGCTTTCGCCCGGACTTGTAAACGACGGTGATGTCGAAATTAAGCCTGAAGTCTCGGACTCCATCACACGAGGCTACCTGAAGGATCCTTCAAGTTAGCAAGCCAACACAAGGCGTGGTGGTCGCTCACAACTTTGAAAGGCCTGCCATAGAGGTAGGGGCGAAACTTTGATGTAGCCCAGATGATGGCGAGGGACTCCTTTTCTGTTGTGGAATAATTTGCTATCGCCTTCGACATTGACCGGCTAGCGTAACTTGCAATCTTTTCTAGTCCATCAGTCCTCTGCACAATCACGGCGCCGAGTCTTACGCTGCTTGCGTCGGTGTGGACTTCGGTATCGGCGTTTTCGTCGAAATGCGCAACTATCGGCGGCGATTGCAGGCTTCGATTCAGTTCCTCAAATGCTTCGACTTGCGGTGTCTCCCACTTGAACTCGACAACCGCCTTCGGGATGTAGTACGTCAGTGGCTCGGTTATCCGTGAAAAGTTCTGGGCGAAGCGCCTGTAATAGGCGCCCAGTCCAAGAAATCTACGCACTGCCTTCTTGTCGGCGGGCGGAGGAAAGTCATAATGCACTCCAGACCCGTGGGTCAGGATTCACTCCAGACTTGTTGATGACGTGGCCCAAAAACAAGACCTCCTCATATGCGAAGCGGTACTTTTCTGGCTTCAACGTGAGTCCGGAGGTCTTGATTGCTTGAAGAACTGTTTCAAGGCGCCGGAGGTGTTCTAGGAAGCATTACAGAAACACAACGACGACGTCCAAGTAGACGAGGCAAGTCTGCCACTTAAAGCCCCTTCAAGAAAATATCATAGGAGAGAATGGAAAAGCAGGTAGGTTAATCAAGTAGAAGCTCAGTTGGTTGCGCTTTCTTGAAAAAGGGGATTAATTGATCATCACAGAAATAAAATGCCTGTATCCATGGCTTGTTGGAAGGTCGCAGGTGCCGAGCAAAGACCAAACGACATTACCTTGAACTCAAACAGTCCGTCTGGTGTAATAAAGGCAGTCTTCTCCCGGTTCCTCTCGTCGACTTCGATTTGCCAGTAGCCGCTTTTGAGGTCCATCGACGAAAAATACTTTGCGTTGTAGAGTCGATCCAAGGCCTCGTCTATCCGTGGGAGAGCGTATACGTCCTTTTTTCATGATTTTGTTGAGGCGACGATAATCGGCGCAGAAACGTAAGGTTCCATCCTTCTTCGCTAACAGAACGGGGGACGCCCACGGACTCTTGGACGGCTGGATGATGTCGTCGCGTAGCATTTCGTCGACTTGTTGCCTTATGGCCTCGCATTCACGTGCCGAAACTCCGTACGAGCTGTGACGGAGTGGACAGGCATATTCGTCGGTTATGATGTGGCGCTTGGCGACAGGGGTTTGTTGAATTTTTGACGATGACGAGACGGAGTCCTTCTATTGCAGGAGCGGGGATTTTAGTTGTTAATTTCTTATTACTGCGAAAGTTCTAATTGACGTCGAAAGCTGGGTCAGGTACGAGAGTCGTCGTCGTCGTTGCAGGTGTGCTAGAATCCGTGAAGAAGAAAGCACTGCTGGCTTAAACTATTTCATCCATGTAGGCGACCGCGGTGAACTTGTTAATGTGCTTGTATTCGTGGCTGAAATTTGTGACGATCAATCTTGCTTTCCGTTCACGTAGCTCAGCTATGCCTCTAGCGAAGCAAATTTCATGGTGCAGCAGTAAGTGATGATCGCCTTGGACGACGCCCTCCATGCCTGCAGGCACTTCGGTACCGACGGATATCATTAGCTTGAGCGATGACTTGTTCTTCACGCACATTCAAGGCATGGTAACTGATGTTTGTATATGGTGGTATCGCTTTGTGTGTTGAAAGCGTTATCGACTTGGAGCTTAAGTCGATGACTGCACCATGTTTTTTTAGAAAGCCCATGTCGAGGATGACAGCTCTGGAGCAGTGCTGCCGGATTACGAAGCTCGCCGGGTAAGTGCGGTTGTTTACCGTGACTCGTGCTGCGCCGATTCCAGCCGGTGTTATTAGGTGGCCTCCCGCTGTCCGGATATTGTGTCTTTCCCAGACCTTTTTGACTTGCTTAAACTTCGCGGCGAACGGGGCACTGAAGACGGAATAGTCGGCTGCAGTGTCGACGAGAGCGGTGACGTTATGACCATCGATTAGCACGTCTAGGTGAGTAGACCGTAGTTTTGCGTTACGGTTAAGTCGTGGCGTCGGATCACGACTGCGTCGGCTTCCTCCGCTGCTGCTAGGTCGCGTCGGCAGGTCTTCTTTCGGCGGCAAAATATTGTCGTGAATGCTCTTACCAGGTGGCGTGCTGATACCCCGTTGTGGCGATTCGCGATTCTTCTTCGTCGGCGGCCGAGGATCTTCGGTATTGCGTCGTACAGCAACCGTACTTCCATCGGTTGCTGCTTTTAGTTGCCCGGATAGGGGCTCAAGGACCAGCCGCGGGCTGGGCCAGTGTATGGTGAGCGCTGCGGCGACAGGTAGCGTACAGGAGATGGCGAACGCGAAGGATGTTGGGGTCTCCACTGCGTTCCGGTGATGTAGTCGGCGTTGTCACGTGGCCGCTCGCAAAGCTGTGGACGTTGCGCGTTGACGGTGAACTCTCGTAGGTCCATCTCGCGGTATGGGCATCGGCGGTAGACATGGCCGGCTGCCCCTCAGTGATAGCAGAGCGTGCGGTGGTCGGGGGCGCGCCACATGTCCATCTTTCTCGGCTTGCTGCGCCGGACGACGGGTGGGCGTGCCGTTGGTGGCGGCGGTAGACGACGATACTGCGTCGTTACGAGGCCCTGGTTCGGGGGCGTAGGGGGACCTTGACGGCGGGTGACGGCGGCATATGTCATTGCTTCCGGCTGGGGCTGCGGCGATTGCGGCGGCACATCGAGAATTTCAAATGAGCGCTGAACTTCTTTGACGATGTGAGCGATAGAAGCCACTTAAGGCAGCGACCTGGGAAAGAGCTTCTGCTTGACACCCGTCATGAAGAAGCGAACTTTTTTTCTCTTCTGGCGTGTTGGGGTCATCCTGTTTGAACAGGCGAGCCATCTCATCCGTCAAAATCGCGTTGTTCTCGCTGGGCAGTTGCATCCGGGCTTCTAGGAGAACTTCGGCCCTTTCCTTGCGCACGACGCTTGTAAAGGTCTGCAGGAAGCCGTAGCGGAACGGGTCCCATGTTTTCAAAGTCGACTCCCGATTCTCGAACCACGTCCTGGCGGCATCTTCCAATGAGAAAATAACATGACGCATCTTGTCGTCGCTGTTTCAGTTGTTAAATACAGTAACCATTTCATACGTCTCCAGCCAGCTTCCCCGATCCTCAAATGTTGATCCGCAGAATGTCGGTGGCTCCCGGGGGTGCTGTAACACGATCGGTGTAGGTGGCACTGCTGCTGTCATTGTTGATGCGGTCGTGGCCGTGCACTTTCTGGTCTTCTCGGGGAGAAGTCTGTATTCCGGGGATTGGTTTCGTAGCCTGAGCTCGATCGTCGGGGACAACGGTGGTACTCTCTTCGATGTTCGGGCTTGGATCAGGGCTTTTTGGGGACTTTCGGTGTATGAACACAAAAGCACCTCTACCAGATGTCACGTAGTAGTGACGGTGAAGAAAAGAGTCGTAAACTCTGTATGGCGAAACTGTATTTTTATTGGGCGAACCTGTGCCCACAAAATCAAGCTACACCAGAAGACCAACGATAGCGGCGGACACAGTCGGTGATCGTCGAAATCTTATCAGCGGCGAAACGCGTCGGCTTTTATACATGAGTCATCGAAGGTTCCAGAGTAATCCCTGGTGCCCGTGCGTCTTGCAGAAGGTACTAGACAATTCGTGTCGCTCATACAATCAGGCGCGGATCCAGGGGGGATGTCCGGATGTCCTGACCCCCCCCCCTCAGATTTCTGCATCGCCCCCTCGCTGACAGGGGGATGGCCCTGTCGCAAAAAAAATATGGCCACCAGCATTCTTTAAAAGTATTTTTCGCGAGTACCAGTGGTATAAGCCATGTAGAAGTAAAGCTAGCTCGCTCACAAGCTTAGTTGTATTCCGTAGGAGTGTGGTGTCGCGAAGTAGCCGTAGTTATTTCTTCTCATGAACACCTTGGACCTCCTGGCGCCTGCTGTGCCTTAGTGGTCCCGTCGGTGGCGTCGAATGAACGAGGGGACGTCCCTTTTGCCAAACACGCCGAGGTCCGCTCGAGCTCCTTCGCGCCTGATTAACTTATTTCCCCCTTGGGGTGTCGACGGTTGCCTCATTGGCTGTCATCGGTTCCGCGACCAACCTGCTTAATGAAAGAGATATCTCGCTGAAGTGTTCATATATAAATAATAACAACAGCTAAACTAAGAACTACGCGTAGGCAACTTTTTTTAACTGTAGCACTCATTGTGATCACAGTTACACGTTGACAATATCCAGTACGAGCACAGTACCGTTCGTACGCTACAAGTTCTTCATTGTAACTTCGCAGTTTTATTGTCGTACATTAAGCATAGGAGGCTCAAGCCCACCGGATCCGTTTATCTGAGTGGGCGTTCTCGCGGAGCGAGGCGAAGCTTCGAGCCGCGGCTGCGAAGTGGGGGAGCGTGACGTCAGCGGCCAACGCCAGCGCGCGGGCCTAGGATGGCGTCGCGTGGTTAGAGAAACGGGAGCAGATGCGCGCCTTGTGTAAAAGGATGACGTCGCGTGGGAAACAAAACATGAAGACGCTGGCTCGCGCTCTCGCCTACTACGCCACATCGTTATTCTTGTAGGTGGCGTCGTGAGTCTTCATACGTAGTTTTTTTAGGGACTTTATTCATACGCGGTGATTCGCATATCGTAAACAACCAGCGTAGTGGTTGCAGCGTTGGAGCGGACCATTACGCCCTTATTCAAGAACTTTCCTCTAGTCAACACACCACCACGACTCAAGAGAGAAGATGGCAGCGCCATCCCTCCACAGAAGTGGTCACTGAGCTTCATGATCCTTCACGGGAATTCATGAGAATTGTCGCGTCTTTATTCTAGATTATTCTGCGCAGTACGACAATAGAAATTTGGAGTCTGATATCTCGGAGCACGGACACGCTAGAATAATTCTTCCGACTGAAACTGTGTAGAAACTTGACTGTCTCTAAGTTTTCAATACAAACATACCCACTTACTGCAGTCAACAAAAAATAATTGTTCAATTTTATTTAGTTGGGCTGCTCACAGCGATATTTATCACCTCACTTTGTGCCCCCTTAGCCACATAACTTATTTGCACAGCTGGTCTTCGCATGCCTCCCAGTGCCTATAAAGCTTAGTTTTTAACCATAAAGCTTAGTTTTTAACACCCTGTATTATCAGGCGCAGCCGCCAAGCACATGGCTGTATTGGGTAACGTCCTTTTCCTATAAGCTCGGAGAAACCGATACCTGGCTTCGCTACAGGTCTTCTTCCTCTTTCTGGGGTTTTACGTGCCAAAACCAGTTCTGATTATGAGGCACGCCGTAGTGGAAGGCTCCGGATTAATTTTGACCACCGGCGGTTCTTTAACCTGCACTACAACCAAGGAGGATTTTTAATCCTCCTTGACTACAACGCAAGAACACGGGCGTTTTTGCATTTCGCCTCCATCGAAATGCGGCCGCCGCGGCCCGTATTTGATCCCGCGATCTCGTGCTCAACGCCTGAGCTGACTCAGTCACCACGGAGGGCTACAGGTGTCGCTTTAGCCCTATAAAACGCGGGTTTATCGTGAGGAAAAACGGTAAATTTCGGTAAATAAGAAAGGCTACTATCATCATCATCATCATTGACAGAAGCTGACCCCCCCCCCCCCCCCCTCAGAAAAAACCTGGATCCGCCCCTGCATACAATCAGATGACATAAACGTCGGTGACAACAGACAACGGATAGAAGCGTCTATAACTTTCGAGAAACTTTCGATACATGCAGGTGCTTGCTGCGCCGAGCGAAAACGCTCAACATTTGTTAGCCGCTGAAAAGTGGTCACCAGTGAAAGATAAACATGTACACGTGTAAATATTGACTAATTGGCCGTTCAAGAAACAACAATTGAGAGTGATGAACGTACGGAGCGAATGGTTGACATTTTCCGCCCCAGACATAGCGTATGTGTATGTCACGCGGCGCGGAGGTTTGGGGGCTGCCTAATTTTTTTCGCGCAGCCGTATTGCCGCAGTAGAAGCGGTCACGTCATCCGAGGATGGTAGAATGGTCCTCTGTGATTTTACTTTTTCAGAGATGCCTTGGAGGGAGATATGCGTGTACGCTCCGAACGTAGCACGGAAGCGGAAAGTATTTTTTGGTCAAGTTCACCAGTGGCATAAATTGGGAAAAGCATGTCATTTACCTGGGTGATTTGAACTGTGTTTGCTTTCCAGAAGATAAATCTAAGTTGCCCAGCGTCTGTGATAAAAGTGACTTGCTTTTAAGTTCGATTGTAAGGGAACAAGACCTTGAATACATTGGTTATGTGTTGTCAAGCGAAAATCATGCCGTGTACACGCACTACCAAGGTGATTGTCATAGCGGGCTGGACAGAATTTATGCTCCGTTAACCTTTGTACCTTTATTTTCAAATTATCAAGTGATACATGTTAGTTTTATCCATGATTACCTGGTTATGTCAACTATAGGCAAGAAAGAAAGAAAGAACATCAAAATTCATCTGGGACTTGTACAAGCTAAAAAATAAGCTTTTGCAAGACGAAGTTTTTAGAAAGGCAGTTAATAAAAGCTCGAATATTTGCTCAGCACAACTACGTCAGCTCTTTTAATTGCAGAATGGGAACTCAAGACAGATCTTAAATATACCGCTATTTAGAGAACATGTGTAGTCGAGCATAAAGAAAAAGAGCGTGAAATGTAATTGCACCTTAGGTTAAAATACATGCTCTGCGCAGAAAGCTCTTCTCTGGGCTTATCCAGGAATGAAATCAAAGTCAAGTCCGAGTTTGTAGTTATGGATGAAGAAAAGTACAAGTATGCGGTATTAAGGGCGCGGGCGGAGCCTTTGTAGATGAGAGAGACGCCACCCAAGCGAGCAATAAGCGATGAGAAAATGCATGCGGCTTCCGAAGAAATAACAGAAATGAGATATCAAGGGGAAGTCACTAATGATGTTGGAATGATAGACCACGCATTTCAGTCTTATTATCAAAGTTTGTTGAGGAAAAAGACCTGGGAAATTGAACGTTTTAAGACTCACTTCTTGCCATTAGTGCCAATAGTATCAGACGAGGTCTGTGAAGAGCTCAAGAGACCAATAAGCCTTTCGGAAGTTGAAGGTGGAATTGACGATCTCCGTCCTGGCAAATCGCCAGGGCCTGATGGTCTCGCATTGGCATTCTACAAGAACTTTAAAAATGGAATAGCTGTAGCATTACGGTGTGATAAGTGAGATGTACGAGAACAAGGAAGCACCTCCTTCTTTTCGGACATTGCACGGTATTTTAATTCCTAAATCGAAAGACCCAACGAGGCTTTGGCGGTTGAAGTCTACAGACCAATAAGCTTGACAAATACGGACTATAAAGTTACCACTATTGTACTGGTGCGACGATTGCAAATTGTGCTAAAAAGAACTTGTGGGTCCCGATCAAGCCTGTGGTGTTAAAGGTAGATCAATATTTTCGAATATACATACTGCAAGGGCCATTGGAATGCTGTGACGAAAAGGACGGCCAAGTCGACATGATACAAGCTGATCTTGAAAAGGCTTTTGATAGAGTCGTCCATGATTTTATTTTCTTTCTTTTAGAACATGTTAACGCCGGTTCAGAGATAAAAGATGGAGTGAGAATGTACCAAGATTGCACTGCAAAATTACTAATTAATAGAAAATTAGGTGCCAGTATAAAAGTGGAGTCATCAGTAAAACAAGGATGCTGCTTGTCAGCTCTTCTGTTCGCCTTGTATATAGAGCTTGTAGAACTTGCCATCTTGAACTGTCACACCCCAGGCTCACGTTATTCTATCTTGACCAGGGAAGACGTCCGCGACTAGACCCAGTGGCCAAATACCTCTAGGGATTTTATGCTTCTCGATGTCACGTCGCGTAGCCTCAACCGTTCGAGCCTCGTAGTCACTGTTGGTTATCTGTACAGCGGCAAAAAATAAGCATCCGACCAGGAAACGCGCACGACATACTTTAGATGGCTCTCTAGTATCCGTATTTTCAAGTCGGCCACTAAGCCGAAGATGGCCGCTTTCATCCAGGTAAAGGTGGAGATCGCGCAGTACATAGTGTTTTGTGGCATTGTCTCTAAGCCGAGGGTGTTCATGTCATTCGCGAGCTGAACATGACAGAGCATTTCAGCCTTGTTTAGCTCATGTGTCGAAATAGTTCCACTGAACGACGTTTGAGTACGACGGCTTCGATCCGTAAACCGAAATACCCAGGCGGTGCAGCGCAGGAGCTTCTGCAGCTTGCTAAACTTTCTTACGCCAATCAAGGTGTGTACTTTTCCCGGTGCTTGAAGAAGTAACCCGCCGTGGTTGCTCAATGGCTATGGTGTTGGACTGCTGAGCACGAGGTCGCGGGATCGAATCCCGGCCACGGCGGCCGCATTTCGATGGGGGCGAAATGCGAAAACACCCGTGTACTTAGATTTAGGTGCACGTTAAAGAACCCCAGGTGGTCCAAATTTTCGGAGTCCCCCACTACGGCGTGCCTCATAATCAGATCGTGGCTTTGGCACGTAAAACCCCATAATTAATTATTGAAGAAGTACATGTTGCGTGTCACAATCTGTCTTTTCCTTTATCTGTGTTCTAACGTCTGATTCTGTATGCCAGGTTGATCTTGGCTGAGATAACCATTCAGGTCCACTCCACCAGCTGCGACATGTAGATAGCGTCTTTACCGATACGCCCCTAATCCATAAATCTGACGGGTTGTCTTCTCGGCAGTAGCGCCATAGTAGTGGGTCAGCACCTTCGCCGATTTCCTTCACCCTATGCTTTACAAAATGAGCCAACTTCTCGTAGTCACCCCGGATGCAACTCAACGTGCTCGTTGAGTCTGTACGCATGACGCAGGGAAAATTCGTCGAATCGCACGATCAGCGCTGTACTTGTAGAAGCTCTGGATTGAGGTTGGACCCTTTATTGAGGCAGTCGTTGAGGGATGGGAAATCTTGAGCGTGTGACGATGCGTCAAAAACAACCCGGAGCTTGGTGGTCAGTGATTCCATTCGTATACCTTCCCGATGTGGCGTATAATAGGTAGCCCGATCAATGGGAACATCCTTAAGTACCACTTCAGCGTACCCTAGCTCCAGGTATGACCGAGTGGCTGTGTCATATCGCTCCAGTAATCCTTTCTTCATCGATAGCCTCTTTGCCAGTTTTTGTATACGTGTGAGCGCGATATCATGGTGGCTTCCAAGTAGCTGTTTCTGATCTTCTTTACAAGGTAGCCCTGTTTCGTAGTCTCTAATCGTTTCTACTCGCAGAACGCTGACCATACATAACGTTAGCGTCGCAGTCAAGAAAGGCTTTTTGGCGACTCGGCCCTTGCAGTGTCCAACAGAGTGCCGTGTTGTTTGCCCGACCAATCCTTAAACTTCTTTGCTCCTGACGACTTCTCCCGTCATTATTTTCCAAGGAATGTCAGCTCCAATCAACAAGTTGAGGCCATTCTCAGTCTCTGCTTAAAGAAAATTCTTGTCGTCAGCAAGGACTTTGCCCTCGCGTCGCAGCTTCTGAATGAAGTTGTTATAAGCTGTCGGCGCAGGAATGTCGTGACAGATAAATGTAACTATAATTGCTTGAACAATATGGATGTCGGAACAGTGTTGACTACGCAGTGGTACTTTAACAACTTTGCGTATTTCAGCAGAACATGGGGATGCTTTGCCAAACGTGTTGAATGCAATTCGGGTTTCACCCAGTACCCGCAGTTGCAGTTTTACAGCGAGATCTTCTCTGATGAATGATCTCTGACTGCCTCCATCCAGAATACCTCTGATGTATCTGACCTGTTATTTTTAACGACAAAAGCGCGAAAAGTCTGCAGCTACACTTCTGTTTACTTCGGTTAAGTAATAGTGATTTGCACATGAGTGCTGTAGGTAGATCACACGAAGCTATGTGAAAACTACGTGCATTTATTTTTTATGCGTTTTACGTACTTTTCGGAAGTTTAGGAACTGCAAGAAAATAAGGAATAGAGTGGTACTGTTGAGTGACCGGATCTGAAATTCACAGGACATGTGCTTTCCTACAGCATAAGTGAAGAAAAAAAATAAAAGCGGCCCTTGCGGGTGGTCGCTGATAAAAACCTATTTTTTCTTTCCCGTGTATTTGGATAGGAGCCCCCAAGCTAGTCCTTCGTCTTTTTCTAAACACTGTGCCTTTTTCTTTTGCTGAAACATTTCAGGTCAGACACGTAGATTGTGTATGCTTCCATGCAATTTTAGCCATTGTTTTAAGTTTTCCACACAGTGAAATAAGGACGCAAGTATGCATTCATTGTTATGTTGCTGAACAACCTTTACTGTTTTATTAAATATATTTTACAAAGAAAAAGTGCTTGTGTAAAGCAGCCTTTTAAAGTATTTCCCTTTGCGGTAGAAAGGCAATATTGTGCAATGTACATATGAGCAGAATTTGCATTGGGAGCGGTACACGGATGTGACTGGTATAGAGTCTGTAGAAACTTGTGATTGTAATTACTGTAATTATCGCTTAGTGTGCGTTTGCAGATGTAATGCAATATCATACGTAACCAATCTGCTGAGTCCATTAGCCTTGCCACTTGTTTTTGTCCCTGCAGATACTATACGTCATGCTACAGGCCGGAACAAGTGGCGAGGCTGATTGAGTCCGTAGGTCGCTGGCCTTTGATTTTGCCTGACATCTGCGTGACCGGAAGCGATAAGTACATTGAGCGCAATTATGTATGTTTCTACAGGCTGTATACCAGCCACGTATGTGTACGGCTCACAAGGATTGTAGGTGCACGAACTATGGCTCACATGTGCTTTTACATTTCCAAATGCAACAGTGAGCGAAACGGTTAATTATACCCAATCGGCCACGAGGAATGAATGAGCAACCATATGGAGAGGTCCCTGACAGGAACTTTTTGTTGGAAAGTGCAGGTTGCAAACAACGTTCCTGGGACGTTTTTTCAGTCGACATCTCCTAGGGAGGTGTATTTGTGTGAGATTTCCAAATAAGTCGTTTCCTGGATGTATATATATATATATATATATATATATATATATATATATATATATATATATATTGTAAGGCAGCAGCAAAGCTGTTGTCTCGACGCCTTTATTCGGCTGAGCCACGCGCTGAATGAAGATGACGCGCACAGTGATGATGATTATGTACAGGTGAAGAAGTTCAGGATGAATATTGCGCTCACACTAATTTCCCCCTCACGCGGAAGTGGCCAACCTGGTCGCTGTGTATAGCGGTGCGGTACGCCGTTGGAATGGTTTTAGGCGCGAAACGTGGACGATTTCTGTGCCACAATAGCGGTCACCGGAAGGCGTTACTGCGGGAGTGACGCGGTAGTTCACTGGTGAAGTTTGCTCGACAACGGTGTCGGGCCCTATAAAACGTGACTGAAACTTTTTACAACTCCACCTCCGGGGCTGAACAGAACGAGGCGGTGAAATGCAGCATAGCGAGTCTTCCTATCCTGTTGACTTGCTTCGGTGTTGAGGCTAGCGCGATGGCGACACGCAGCAAGGCGAGATATTAACTGCTCACTCACTGACGCGGACGAGTTCACGGGGACATCAAAAAAAGAGACGTCGAGGAGAGAGGTCGGTTGACGCCCGTGAACTAGAAAAAATGGTGAGTAGCCAATAGTGCGCTGTGCAGTGGTATTGTAGGTAAAAGTCACGAATGGCAGGATGGTATCCCAGTTGGTGTGGTCAGCGTTGATGCGCAGTCTGTTTCACACTTAGGGGGAAACTCGGAGCGCATTTCAAGGCGCTCCGAGTTTTCCCCTAAGTGTGAAACAGACTGTACATGGATATCATGTCAAAGAGAGTTCGATGAAAGCGCTCTGTGAGGCCATTAGTCTAAGTATGGAAGCTAGTAGTCGTCTTATGGATGGTGTTACATGTGAGGAGGACGTCCTCGAGTAGCTTCAACAGAAACGCCTTGCCACGGTCACTTAAAAGGACGCGTGGCGCTCCATGTAGTAGAAATATGGTTTCCAAGAATAAATTCGCAATCTCCGTGGATCCTGAAGGTAGCGCGTCTCTTTCGGCGTACCTGGTCAAGTGGTCAACTGCAGTGATTATCCATCTCTTCCACAGCTGATAATGGCAGTGGTTCGTAGAGGTCAATCCCGATGGCTGCGAATGGAGCGTCAGGACAGGGAAGAGGTTGCAGCAATCCAGCGGGAGGTGAAGTGGGTCTTTAGCAACGTATTCTGCTACGCATGTGGCAAGTCCAGGCCAGGAAAAACGACTGCGGATGCGTTCATAGGTTTTGTGGAAGCCGAGATGACCAGCCGTGGGATCATAGTGAGATGTCCTCAATTTCAGCTCCCTGAGTGATCAAGGAGCGACAGGAGCCCAACGCTGTCCTTCGAGCTGGAAGATGTACCGGTATAAGATGGAGTTTTCACTCTTGAAGTTCTGTAACTGGCGACGGGCTCACGCGTTAGGAGGACGAGATGAGCCGTGAAAGCGTTCCATAATTGAGTGGCGGTAAGCATCGTTGCGTTGGTGGGACGCCAACGTCTCAGGGTGGAAAAAAGGAAGGCCGTCGAGAGCGGCGAGTGAAAGAACTGCACAGGACGCGTTTACAGGCTCGTAGACGGATGGAGGCAGGCCGGGAACCTCGGACTGCGGTGGTAACGGACAGCGGCTGAGAGCATCTGCATCGTTGTGTTTCTTGCCGGATTTGTACGTGACGTCAAAGTCATATTCTTGCAGACGAAGTATCCAGCGACCTAGACGTCCAGACAAATTCTTTAACGTCGACAACCAGCACAAGGCGTGGTTGTTGGTCATGACCTTAAAGTGGCGGCCGTGTAAATACGGTCGGAATTTTTGTATGGCCCAAACAACGGCGAGACACTCCGGCTCAGTGATTGGATAATTTTTCTCGGCCGATGTTAGCGTCCGACATGCGCATGCGACCACGCGTTCCTGAAAACATTGTCGTTGCAAAAGAACAGCGCCGATCGCGTGGCCGCTGGCGTCAGTATGGTACTGGGATCGATACCTAGCACTCCCGCCACTTTGTAAGGCAGCAGCACAGCTGTAGTCTCGACGCCTTTACAAGGTACATATACGTGATAGCGAAGCTTTCATAGAAGCCCATACGTTCAAAACATGGCGGTTCATCGGCGGTTCATGGGGTATAGCGCCATCTGTGTGAGGAGGGAACACTTCCGGCGGAAGAAAAAATAATGTGTTGTCATATCCGCTAAAAACAGAAGTGACGTCCTTTTGTTCTCAAAGGCGCGAAATTTGTTTTCGGAGGCCTGCCATTACAGCTGTATATTCAAATGCCCCGCCGTACGACTTGGTGGGCGTTCCGAGCTTTCAGCGCGGAACGCGATGCAAGAAAAGGTCAGCCATACGGGTGTCGAAATCGAATCCCTACACAGAACATACTTTCTTTGGAGGCCGACGAACGCTTTGGGCGTAGAATTATCGTCCTTTCGTCGGACGCCAAGCCCGTCGGCCAGCGCTGTCGCACGGAAACAACTAAATTAAACAAGTATCTGGCGGTCGCAACTTATTGCTTTTGACTGAATAGGTTAAGAAACAATGAAACTACCCGCGTCACCAAATTTACGCAAACGTCGGCAAGCAAAACAACACAACGTTTGAGGGGGGCGTATTGTAACAGGTGAACTTTACGAGCGCACCTTTCTGCACACAAGAGCTGCATTCCATTGCAACTGATAGCGGCGCCCGCTGCTATCGGTGGGCGCTATTACGGTGGGCGCTGAAAAAAGGTATTTATTGATAATGATCATGTAAAACAGAATTGTCTTTTCCCACCATGTGTATATAAAACTGATTAGGAACCTTATTTTCGTTGAATGAAGCTAACTGTGTCTCTCTTTATTTATAATTATAAAACGCTTTTTTCTTTCCCAATGTTTGTTCCCTCCAAACATAGTCGCGCTTCAATCGCTGCTCCCATAACCACCCTTGCTGATGTCGGTGAAAATTCATTCTGAACCGCTTTTCGCCCGAAGCTTCGCGATTTATGTGAAACGACCTTGGCCTTTCTTCGGCTGAGCCACGCGCTGAACGAAGATGACGTGCACAGTGACGATGATTATATCGTCACTGTGCACGTCATCACATAGGCAGTGGCGCACCGACGGGGGGGGGGGGGGGGGGATTCGGGGGTGGTAACCCGCCCCCCTGAGGCCGACCTAACCCCCCCTTTTGTTTAACCCATTTTCTTTCCTTACGCATTTGAGTACTGCAATTAAGATGTAAGACGCGCAATCGTCTGCACACTTGCAAAAAGCGCATTTGTTTTACAATTTCCCGTGAAGAAATCAAAATTAGTGCTGTTTAGATGGAATTGGCAAACTGTCAACCCCCCCCCCCCCTGGCAGAGATCCTGGGTGCGCTACTGTATGCAGGTGAAAAATATGAAGGATGAATATTGTGCTCACAATATATATATATATATATATATATATATATATATATATATATATATATATAATAGTATTTTTGTTGTTGTTAAACGTGTGAGCATTTCTTTCATAATATTTTCACCGGGTTCAGCGCAAACTCCTAATTGAATATATATATATATATTATATATATATTATATATATATATATATATATATATATATATATATATATATATATGAACGAGAAGAAAGAGAACACAGGGGCCCGATTTTTATTAATCATTATCATAAGAAACCAACAAAGAGTGACACCAAGGACGACATAAGGGAAATTACTTGTACTTACTATTTTTTTATTTCGAAAGTTCACTCAACGGCATGAACCATTAAATATAACAATGTAGGCCGGTTTCGGCGATGAACAGCAATAGTGCTCGATGGTTGCTCCATAGAGCCATGATTTATAGTCCGGTAGTCGCGTAGGATGAATGCCCACTGTTTCAGGTAGCGCCGTCGGACCTGGTTTAGGACCAGGGCATGTCCACAACAGGTGTTTGTTGCCGCGGACGCTCGAGCTGGGCAATATGGGCAGGTATCCGCAAATGATCCACGGAGGTGTTGTGGCCAGGTATTGGTGACCGATGGGGTAAGTGCCACCCCCACACGGAGTCTCCGCAACACCACCTCCTCCTGGCGTGTAAGGCCGTCTGGGAGGTTTGAACCACACGGTGGGATTAAAACTCGTGTGGTGTGGCGGAGAATCTACTTGCGGTGGAGGAAATCGCCCTGGGGGTCACTTGGGAAACTTGCTTCCACAGCTAGTGGCAGCTCACTGTGGGTGGCGGTGTCAGCTTGTATGTGAACAGAAATGGTGTCCCGTGGGATCCACTGTATCCGAATCTGACCGGGCATCTGTGCAGTCATTCAATGTATTTCGTTTGCGACAGGGTGGGCATTGTAAAACTTCCGAATCTCCCTTATGGTCGAGGTGGAGTCAATGCGTATTATTATAATCGGTGTTGGCGACGTAGAAGCAGCTATTACCAAGTTTGTTGCGTCTCGTATGGCCAAAATCTCAGCACTGACCGATCGTACCGGAGTTGTCAGGACGGTACAGATAATTAGCACTTATGGATGGGTGCCCTTGCATCACGGTGGACGTAACCACTTCTATGTCCGTGCAGCTCGTATCGGTGTAGGCCACCAGTCAACCTATCGGGAGTGCGGCATCGACTTCTTCCATGTGGCGGCGGAAGGTAGCCGATGGGCGAGGGACCGGATTTCGGAGGCGGCCGATGGGTTTGTTGTCAGTAAGTTGCTGGTGGTCCCAGGGTGGAAGGGTGTCTACCGAAGATGGCGAGGTAGAAACCAGACTGCCCATGTATGCCGCTAAGTCAGCAGCAGGTTGCAGAAAGGATGGCTTTAGATCCCTTGCTTGACGGCGTTGATGAATCAGCTCGTCAATGGTGTTTAGTTGCGCCTATTCCTGAAGTGTCGGGATTGGCGGGCATCGTGGAAGACCGGTAACGACGCCCATCGCTTCTCTGTTGATGCATTCTAGACGGGCCCAATCTGTAGCCGTGAGGTGCTGGAATTGAGCCGAATAGATAAGACGAGGCGTAAGAACTGTTCGGACGAGTAGATGGGCAGTTTTGGTGCGGGCTCCCCCAGCCTTGGAGCAGATGCGTCTGATGAGATGAAGCACCCGGTGCGCTTGCTGCCTAATTTCGCGGATCCAAGCTTTTTCTGAGCCATTAGCCGTGATGGCAACGCCTAGTCTGCGTAGCTGGGGAGCTGGTGTCAGAGCACATCCAGATAGATGCAGGTGGATAGGCGTGTCCAGAAGCCGTCTACGGCCCCAGCTGTTGGCAACCGACATGTGGGGCGTCTTCTCTGTTGAAAGTGTCAGTCCTATGGATTGACACCACTCGTCGGCTGTGTTGAGTGCTTGCTGCTAGGCGGATTCCTGTCGTTGCAGGTCGTTGTGAACACTCCAAACGGTAATATCATCGGCGTATATGTCTATGTATATGTCTGAGATAGCTGCCAGAGCCAACCCGAGGGATAACATTGCCAGGTTAAAGAGCAACGGTGCAAGCACAGACCCCTGTGGCACACCCCGCTTTGCGTTGAAGCGGCCGGTTGCGTGTCCCGCCACACAGATGGCAAACGTCCGTTGAGTGAGGAAGCACTTTATAAAATTACAGACGTGCTCGGGTAGTCCCACGCAACGCATAATGTCAAGTATAGCAGCGTGGCTAACTTCATCGTACGCCTTGTGCACATCCATGGCTAATATTGTTCGCACCCGGCGAGTCCGATTTCCTGCCAAAACCATGCCAGTAAGCGCTCCAAGGCCATCTTCTGTACCCAGGTGCGGACGGAATCGAATTTTTGCAGGATGATGCCACTTCAATTGTTCAAGCCACCAGGTTATTCGCGTAGCAAGCATTTTCTCGGTTAATTTGCAGACAGTGGCCGTTAAGGCAATAGGGTGAACGTTGCGGAGATTAGAAGGGTCTTTTCCTGGCTTGGGTATATATGTATAACTTCAGCGTGTGTCCAAGATGCAGGTATATCGCCTTGAGTCCGCACGTGATTGATGTTATCCAGGAGCGAGACCAATGATGTCTCTGTAAGGTATTTAAACAATTCGTAAGTTAATCCATCAGGTCCAGGTGCTGTGCGTGGTCTTGACCCGTCGATAGCTTGCTATTAATTCCGGCATAGTGAACGGTACCTGGATTCCAGCGATTGCCTCTGGATTAAGGTGTCGGCCGACCGTCGAAGGCAGGATCACAGAGTGATCCACATGAGCAGGAAGCACATCGTAGTGTGGGAACAATGTCCGAGCTATTTGTCGCGCCGCATTCAACGGCGTATCCGCAGAAGCGAGAAGCACGGAAGCCGAGGGGTCGAGAGCTGACGTTGACCCTTCTCCATTGCACGAAAAGTACGCCAGAGAGGCTGTGCGTAAAGAGGGTCCGAGGGACGCGCACCAATCCAGCCATCGTCCTCTGTCCAGTCTTCGTTCGTGCCAACGGGCTTGTGCCGCGATACGGCGCATTTCAATTTTCGCTTCTATCGACGTGGGATCACGCGTCGCAGCAAGCTCAGCCTGGCGCCGAGCCGCCCAAAGGCGCAGCAGTTGCAGATCTGGGGCCGGACGACCTACATCTAACCAGGACGTTTGCGTTGCTGAATCAAGCGCTTGTCGAAAAAATTCTTCAAGGTTTTGCGGCGACAGATCCTGTGTTAAGAGCACTGCCTCTCGAAAGGCGTCCCAGTGAACAACTCTACAACAGCGACGAAGGCGGGAATGTCCGTGGGTGGGAAATTCGAGTGAGATGGGGTAATGGCCACTGCTCCAACAGTCTGGTCCACGTCGCCATCCGATTACATCGGTTCCCTGCCACCATGACAGATCGGGCGAGTAGGACGAAGCGTGTGGGTGATCAGTACGACGCGTTGGAATTGCAACGTCGTTGAGCAGCTGGAAGTATGCGTCCACAAATGTGTCCCAGACGTGATTCCCTCGAGCTGATGATATTTTATACCCCCATGCCACATGTGGGGCTTTAAAATCACCTGCGACCAATATAGGACACCCTCCGTGATGATTTCGAATCCATCCCAGTCTTATTCGGGTAGAAGAGCCAGTGTGCGGCTTAGCGTAAAACGACAGCAGGATTACGTACGTTTACTGTAGGCGAACTTTAACCACGACGACTTCCTGTGATTGCGAACACCATTTGGACAGATCGATGGCCCTTTGAGGCAGGCTTGTAAGTACATATATGGTGGCTTTACCTGGTAGGACATTGCTTGGGACACAGCGTCGTCTGGCATACTAGGATTAGCGTATAAAGTGAAAGATGGGATAGATAATGTGGCATTTGGTTCTTGAAGCAGTACTGCCCAAGAAGCATGACGGGCCAAGGTAAGCCGTTTGCGTAGTTCACTTAACTTGCCCGGTAGGCCACGACAGTTCAATTGCAGAACTTTTTGTTTCCGGGAGTTTTGCGACGACATCATTTTGGAAGATTAGAGGCCACAACTTCTGACAGTGACATCAGCTGTTGGGCCACGAATTGCAAAAGTTCCATAGGTGTCAGGTCAGCGGACGGAGTACGCGGTTGTTGAAAAGACTGGACGTTTGTGTCACGCGACGATGTGCACGGCGCTGCCGTTCGTCTTGTTAGCAGTTCTCGGCGGCGCCGAAGGTGATCCATCTCTTCTTGAAGTCGGGCCAATTTCGTATCCAATGCTACGAGATCGTCTGGTGTTTCCGTTTGTGAAGGATGAGGCGCAGAGTTTGTCAGCGAACGCCTCCTGCGCGGTTCTTTTACCACGGCACTGTAACTTTTCCGTGGAAGGCGTGACCTCCGCGACGTAAGAGTCGTCAGTTTCTAAATCTGCCAAGACCTCGAAACGATTGTTCAGTTGCATAACGCCCGAGTGGTCTTGGTCGTTTGATTGCTGGCGTTTATGCCGAAGCTCTCGCGTGGCGTTTCGCTTAGTCGGGCATTGAGGTGAAGTTATGTCGTGGTCATCACACTTGCAAAGTCCACAGCGAAAATTGGGGCCGGATGTTGTGTCCATGTCAGCATCGGTTGTTGTGTAGGGGCATGAGGCCTCATGTTTCTTTTTGTAGCAACTATAACAAAATATGACAGCAGGCTTGAAAGAGGCGAGGGCGAGAGATGTAGCCGTATAGTATAACATCTCCTGAGGTGGGTTAAGGACCTTGGACAGTGACAAGTACCGCTCTTGCCCATGGGCGTGCTGCAAACGAGACTATGTTGTGGGCAGAAGAGCTCCTTGCGCAGGTTGTCTTGGTCCTCTCTTGGGTCAACGCCAGCAACCACATACCAATGTAGGTCGACTCCCGATGCTAGATATGTCTGTACAGGTATTGGCTTGCCGTCTGGAGGAACAATCTGCTTAAGCATCTGGAGTCGACCAATCGCGTCTAGCGACTTCATCCCCACGGACACCGTTTTGTCTGTCGATGGAACTGAATCCTCTAAATCCCGTTGTTTGAAGACATGTATCTAGAGCGGCTTGTAGGCACTTCGATGGTACAGCCGAAATGTCGACGCAGGTGTGCGCTTTGATAATAGCCTTGTATGGGGTCGGCGTCTGCATCTCAGGCCGCAGGGAAGGGGTTGTACACGCACGTTCGCATTGGGGGCCGAATATTGTTCACTGTTCAAGTTCATGGCAGTTTGTGAAGAGAGACGCTTACCAGGAGCTTTCAAGGTAGCGTACTCATGGGCCGAAGCGTCTGTGTCCATGGAGACCGGCGATAAAGTGACATGAGACGCCGTCGGCGTTGCCGGTAGTGCGGCTGAGAGTGGCGTTGACACTTGTGCACACAGACGCCGTGCGGCGTTCTGTATTGAAGCGCTCGGCGTAGTACACAGGTGATGACGGTACCTTTGACGAGTTAGGCTTACTTGCCAGCGGTCGGGAAATGGTGAGTCCGATGAAGCCACGGCTTGCCGGGGTCACTTTTGCTCTTCGCAGTTGGCGCCAGAAGTTGTTAGGAAGTCCTACTGCACTTTCGCAAGGAGAAGTCCGCACTAATCTCAAAAAGGCGGTTATAAACCGGGAGCTGCGAGAAGCCTGACTGACAGTTAGCAGCGCTCGCAGCGCCCCCCCCCTACTTACTAATTGAATTAAAGAAATGATGAATTAATGAAAATGGATGAAAAAACAACTGGCCGCAGCTGGGGAACGAACCCACGTCTTCGCATTACGCGTGCGATGCTCTCACCATTGAACTACCGCGGCACCGTTTCCCCATCCATTTTCTGGGGTATTTCTATTACAACTAGAATTAACCCTGGGAATGTTAGCCAGTGCCACCACTCAAAACCTAGGCGGCGGATGAACATCCTTTCTGCCGCAGGCGTCACAAGTACGTGATCTTTTTCGGTTTGTGAGTGGTGGCGCTAGCTAACACTCCTAGGGTTAATTGTAGTTGTAATGCATAAATACCCAAAAAAGTGGATGGGAAAACGGTGCCGCGGTATCTCAATGGTGAGAGCATCGCACGCGTAATGCGAAGTCGTGGGCTCGTCTCCATGCATCTGCGGCTAGTTGTTTTTCCATCCATTTTCATTAATTTATCATTTCTTTAACTCAATCATTAAGTACAAGTATTTTCTTGAAAGAGCGTAAGATTGGGCGAGTTGGTATTCCATGTCTTGTACTTAATAGCGCATAAAAAGGGGACGAGGCACAGATGGACGACGCGGACACAGCGCTAACTTCCAACAATCGTTTATTCTACGAAGCACTTCACATATATATAGTTAACAGATAGCAGCGCACGCAAGCGCATAAGTACTGGTTTTTTAACACATGATGGTAACGTGGCATGTGTAATGGAAAAGATGAGATCGAAGATGAAAAAGGTGAAAAAACGATTAAAAAAGATTTTAAACAATTTTTCTTGTAGCGACAGATTAGGATGCTATCTTCATCACGCCCCCTCTGTACCTTGTTTAAAAAATCTAATTCTTTTTTCGAAAGATCAATTGAAGGCCGCTAACACAAGCATCCCCCAAACTAGCGATCTTCGCCACTTCAATGATCTCACGTGTTGTTTGCATTGGGATGTCAGTCTGTTTGCATTGGGCTGTCATTGGGCTGTCAGTCTGCCAGTCTTGCGCAAGAAAACGCCTCAAACAGGCTGGTTTTCCGCAGTATATTATCACAGCGGTGGCCGAAGGCCTCCTTAAGACCGTGAAGCGCGGGCAAAATGAGCAGTTCGCTTCTCCGGACATCGTTCAAAGGAAGCAGAAACGCTCAATAAACCGTACTTCCACGATATCTCACAGGCTGAAAAAGATTGGCAACAACGCAAATGTAAGCGTCATCTTTTCAGCGCCAAACAAGCTGTCCAACTTGTGCAAGGCCAGCTATTGTGGCTCTGGAAAACCCCGTTGCCAGACAAAGCACACGGAAGGTCATGTTCATTGTGAGAAAAATATCGTGTATGAACTACCCTTGTCGTGTGGCAAAAAATACATCGGCCAAACGGAAATGTGCAGAAATGATAGGCTGCGTGAACGCGCAAATAACGTGCGAACTGGAGGAGTGGGCCATCTGGCTTTCCACTGTAGAAAGCATGGGTGCAGTCCCATTTATAAGTGCACAGCGATAGGAAGAAGCCCAATGCAAACAACACGTGAGATCATTGAAGCGGCGAAGATCGCTAGTTTGGGGGATGCTTGTGTTAGCGCGCCTTCAATTGATCTTTCGAAAAAAATTAGATTTTTTAAACAAGGTACAGAGGGTGGCGTGATGAAGATAGCATCCTAATCTGTCGCTACAAGAAAAATTGTTTAAAATCTTTTTAATCGTTTTTTCACCTTTTTCATCTTCGATCTCATCTTTTCCATTACACATGCCACGTTACCATCATGTGTTAAAAACCAGTACTTATGCGCTTGCGTGCGCTGCTATCTGTTAACTATATATATGTGAAGTGCTTCGTAGAATAAACGATTGTTGGAAGTTAGCGCTGTGTCCGCGTCGTCCATCTGTGCCTCGTCCCCTTTTTATGCGCTATTAAGTACAAGAAAGTATTTTCCCCTATGTTGTCCTTGGTGTCAATCTTTGTTGGCTTATTATGACATGCTATATTGTTACGGATTAGATGGGTTTATTGACAAGATGATCGAGGGGGCATAGAGACGGGATCGCAGGCAGTCTGGCATTCTCTAACACACGCGCAGTTCTTCGATCTCCTCTTCTTCGGCTCCACCGCGCAGCGCAACAATATATATATATATCCAGGGAACAACTGATTTGTTTTTCTTTGGATCCGGTGCTTTTCCGGATGTGTTCCTTTGTATCCGGTGTGTCCTAAATTGAAAAAAAGTGCAGGCGCACGTAGCCAGGCAAAATCATTTAATTTCGACATCTCGGCCGGGGTCCGGCCTTTATCACGTGTGCGATTGCAAGCACACAGAGCTCAATTTATACAGTGTCTCTGTAACGAAGAAAAAAAATTACACGGTACCTGGTCTATGACCACCAACACGTGCACATTTAGTGACGTCATGCGTACGTACACTTACACTGACTCATGTCAAACACAAGGGAAATAGGAAGAAGAGAAATCAATGTGACTACAAACTGCGGGTGCGCATACTGTGCGCTATAACGTGACTAGAAACATGCGCGTGCATACAATGATGAGAGAAAAAAAACAAGAAAAAAAACTTGGTACTTGGTGTACGACCACAAGCACGTGTACATCTAGTGATGTCTGCGTACGAACACGTACATCGACTCTGTCCACCTCAAATGAAATAGGAGAGAGAACGTGACTACAAACTTGCGCGTGCATACAATGCGTGGAGAAAAAAGGGTAGATAGATAGGTAATTGTGAGTAACCCAAACGTGAACAGGTACAATCAGTCATATCCACAAGGGAGGAACAACACAGCCAATGAAATGTAGTCACATGGTAACAAAGGGTATGTGGGCGGCAGCTGCCAGGAGACTGTTTCCTTGGTTTTTTTTTTGTTTGAGGTTGCTGCCACTTTTGTGTGACCACGCAGAGTGTCAGTGCACCCCCACTTTCTTTTGGGACACCTGTACTTTGACCTCCACTGACCTCTGAATTACACGAACTGCGTTCTATTGCATTTTTTGCACAAGTGGCATTCTTTGTATTTGTGGACAAGCTGTTTTATACGAAATCTGTGTGTATCCAAAATACAATAAAATAAATGTAAATTATGACAAGGTGAAGTAATTAACATGAACATAACAAGGGCGAGTATAATTGTAATTAATGATGCAGAAATATATATCACTTTATAAATGCCACATAATGTATGCAATATGATCGCTAAGAAATGCATAGGCAACAAGGCAAAATGTTCATTGGAGCACCAAACAAGTGGTATTCTTTGTGTTGGCGGGTAAACTTTTTATACAAAGTCTATGGGGTGTATGAAAAATAAAGCAAACGATAAATGAAAATTATATGACAAGGTGAACTAATAAGCATCAACCTTAGAGGCGGGTGAGGATAATTACTAATAAATAAGGTGCGAATATACACATCACTTCGTAAATACGCCATATTACCATGTCGTATATAATCGTTAGAAACTGCGTAAGGCAATCAGGAAAAGTGTTCATTGGTGCACCAAACATGCCAAAAAATGCCTCTTATTCGTGAGGCATGCATGTCACCTACCATGCTTTCATTTATTCCCTTTGAAAGTGAGCTTAACCTGTGTATTAGAAATGACTTGCAAGCTTGTCTGTCGTATAAGTGCGGAATCCTGATTTCAAAATATGGCCTTAAATTTTTAGAAAGGATGGCCTGGTGTGTTCACATGTTTGGAGAGGGGGAGCTGCGGTATAGATTTTGCATGTGATTTGTGATTATTAAAGCATAGCCTAAAAGGGGTTTCCGTTTGTCCGATGTATTGTGCTTGGCAAAGGTGCATTCGAGGAGATATACAACGATATACAGGTGTCGCAGTTGTAATCCCCTTGGATTTTAAATGGAAATGAAGACGCGGTGCTCATTCATCATGAGGCACATCCTGTATCGAGATTTCCGCATGATGCGCAGCCTTTGAAGTTAGCTTATTCAATTTGGAGGACGTGACAACGCCTCTGAGGCTGGTCGCCCATCTTTATACCACCCGCGGAGGTTCCGGAACAATTTGGCGCATATTCTCGCTCTGTCAGAGTATGGCATGATGTTTCCGGACCATACGGTGAATGTTAGGATTGATACGTGAGGGTAGGTTAGTCCGCGAGTCTGGGGGAGTTCGTTTGCTGTTGATGAGCGCGCGACGATCAAGGTTGTCTGCTTTTTGAATTGCGTTGCTGATAAGTAAGGGAGGATAACGCTGGCGTAGTGAGTCGTTACGTAGTTTTTCACAGTTCAATGCCAAGTCTTCTTTTTTAGTGGATATCCGCTCGTAAAGAAGAGCTTGGCTGAACGGAATGGCGGTTTTACAATGTTTAATTTAAATTGCTAGTGTGGAAATGAAAGTATTGATGCTTATTAGCTCTTGTTTTGTTGTAGACTGATGTGATAAGCTTGGTGTGTGCACACTAACACTAATCTAGAAAATTGATTGCGGAAGCCGAATATGTATGCAGAGTGAGATGGTTGGATGGACAGCATTGAACTGAGAAATCAACTTCAACAACTCATCCTCGCCGTGAGACCAGATATTTTTTATATAATATATATATATATATAATATGTAACGGATACGAAAGGCAGGCTCAAAAGGGGAGAAGGGAAGGCGAAGAGAACGAAGAGCTTGAGAGGCCGGACTGCGCTACCATCACGCTCCGATGATCGTCCATCTCCTGTAAATAAAACCATTTCTTCACAAATCTTCGTAACAGTTGTGGGGGAAGGTGCTGGGTAAGCGACACCCGAAGACGAGGCGGACCACAAGTTCTTCGACGGAGCCGTCGCCTTGCTGGACTCCCACCGAATACACCGGAGTTGAATATGTCGTATGACGCAGACGAACAACGGCCCATTCCAAATTCTGTGCCGGCCAGTTCCGTTCAGCAACTGAGCGATGCTCGTCCCTTCGCCGGAAGACCGGAGGAAGACGTCGAGGAATGGCTCATCCATTATCACCGGTGAGTGCCGCCAAGTGGAACAGTGCTTCTCAGCTTTCGAACGTCGTGTCTTTCTAACGGATACGTTGGTCTAGTTCGACAATCACGAGGAAACGTTAACAACATGGGGCAGATTTTTTTCGGAAATCAAAGAGCGATTCGTGACTCCGCGACGAAAAAGAAAAGGGCAGAACAGACGCTGCAACGCGCGCAAGTGCCAGGCGAAACCTGCGCGACCTGCATTGAGGCAGTAATAAAATGTGTAGGATGGTAGATTCTGGAATGTCTGAGGAAGGTAAAGTCGGGCACATTCTAAAAGGAATTGCTGAGGATGTTTACAGTTTCCTCATCGCAAAACACCCTGGCTTCCGTCGCCCACATCATTCGGCCCTGTCGCACTTTCGAGCAACTGAAGACGACGCATCACGCTGAAGTTTGGCAGGCTAGCCATGTGACGACAGTTGCAAGCGTAGAGGGCAACCGCCCTCGATCCTGCATCAACGATCCGACAATAGTTCGGGAAGAACTCAGCCTGCACGCGCAAGTGACACACCCAGGCACTCATAGCTTCCACCTACCACCAGATTTCGAGCCAAACGTGGCATCCTTCTCCCCGTATCCTGCGGCGAGGGGCATTGAGGATTATGAACTCGCGCCCCGACAGCAGCCGTCTCTACGACAGAGGCCCTACTTATGACGCAGCCACACGAGAGCAGCCGCGTTTTTACCCCCGAGGCCTTGCGACTTCTGTGAGGCTGCGCCAAGCACAGCACCAACCTACTACACGACGTGGCTTATGACCGATATAACGGATTTCAGCGAGCAGCAGAGACATTATCCACATGACAACGAACTTTCTCGCCGCCCGCAGCAGGCTAGCATTCGCTTCGAGAAAGATGCTGTCAACCGCGACTCTCCCGTCTTCTACAACTGCGCTCCACAGGCCATATAGCTCGATATTGTCGCCAAGGCTGTCAATCACGAAGGACACCACCGATGTTCTCGCCACCCGGAACCCGTACTTCATATGACTGCGGACGACTGATTTGCTTCCAATGGACCGCTTCTCGCATGCGACCAGGCGCAGTGATTCGCCAGCATCTGAGCGCAGTTTGCCGCCAACAAATAACCGTCCCCGCTCTCCGTCCCCTCGGCGCCGTTCTTCTCACCACCGCCGGGAAACCGCATCCGCCGCCAATGGAGGTGAGGTCGCCGGACGGTCTTTGCAATGCTCTGCCTGTTGTGATGCACAAAACAAAGTGAATGTGCTGACTGACGGAATACCGACTATGGCGTTAGTTGATACTGGAGCTGTGTCTGTGATGAGCCTCGCTTTCAAAAACGTCTAGGCACAAAGTTGTTTTGTGGACGGTATACCTTTGTGAGGAGTTGGTGGAAGGATGGTATTACCT